>NW_020863755.1:54360-88058 GCF_003713205.1 Coffea eugenioides
TCTTCCTTACCTTAGCATCGAAACTTTGGGTAATGGGTGTTATTTCTGATTTGAAAATGGCTAAAGGAAATGGAAGGTCAAGATTTGTCTTATTCATGTGTACAGATGGTATGTAATCCCTTCAATACCATATCTTAGTGAAAGCAAAGAGTTTGTCACCCTCATGTCTTAAGAAAACTTAGTCAACGTATAAGCTTCATGGGCTTGCAAAATTTCGGGTAGAAATGATAGCTAAACATGTAAAAACTGGTTATACCCTTATGATCATGAGTGATCGATGAATTTTTATGAGCATAATCCTCACTTTGGATTGTCACGAAGGAATAAGTCAACGATGGACTTTATTAGCTTGTAATTTGGCTTGAAAACGATAGTTAAAAGATAAGTCTTTCAAGGACATTGCACCGAAGATCGCATTTTTCCCAAAATTGCCCCTATTTTGAACCCAAAAATCTCAGAATTTGTTGGTATTCTTCTCATTATTCAACAGGGACTTCAACATCGAATTTTCTGCATTTTCTTGCATTTACTTTTCTTGCTTTGCTTTTTGCCTTTTCTTTTTCTGGTGGGTTTTCACATGATGAGTAGCGTCAACCCCATACTCAGGCAATTCAGAAATACAGCTAAAATTTTCAGCATCAGAAATTTTCTTGACAAGGCCATTGCAAAGAACAGAAGTCAGGACTTTCGGCTTTGTAATGGGGTTAGGTGGGGTGTTTAGAAAAGTTAAGACTTGAAGGCAGATTTCAAGAGTGGTTTAAGTAATCTGAGATCGCATTGTTGTGCCAACTCTATTTTAGGGTTAAGTCAAAATTTGCCAGAGCTTGTGCTCAATTGAGGCTTTTTCTCTTTCATTTTCTTTCGATTTTTCGGCCTTCTGCCATTTTTTGAACTTTCACAAAATTTGCCCCAGTTTATTTTTGAACTGAGGTTCTCTTTTCTTCCTTTGCCTTTTGATTTTGTGGCTTTTCACTTTTTCACTTCTTGAAATTTTCCTCTTCAACTCAAACTTGCCCCAGTGTGGGGTTTGCGACTCTCAGGGGTTGCCAAACGAAGTATTTTATTCTGAAGGCTCAAAAAGGATAACGAGGGGTAGAATGTTTGATTGGAAAAGAAGATGGCCTGACTTGTATTCCGTTCCTTACAATAACTCTGAAAGGAAACTTTCATTAATGCGAAATTTCTGGCATGTATCTGAATTAACTGATTGAGGAGGACCCTTGTTCATCCATATGTGTGAAACATAGGCGATCCACGCGGACAAAACTCTTCCTTTTCTTTTTTCAAAATTGGAACCCAAGTGGAATCAAATTTCCCCAACTTGCGGTTCTCTTTCCCCCTTTCTTTTCCCTTTTTTTTCAAAATTCCCCAATCTCCTTCCCCAATGTGGGGTGCGATCATATGTGCACTCGAAAAAGAACCACCAATTTTGCTCAAATAGGGATGCAAGGGATGATCAGTGTTTAGGTTGTAGAAACGACGGCCAAAGCGTCATTCTTACACCTCATGACAACCAAAGTAACGAAATGGTCATTAAGAATCCATTCCCCTTTTGATATTTGAAAATTTTCCAATGAAGGGTAGTGATCATTAGGGCTCTTATTTGAAACGAAATTATTCTTTTAAAGGCTCAAATGGGAGAGCAAATGATAAAATGTGTATAGGTAGAGAAACGAATGCTCAAAGTATCATTCTAAATTTTCAAAATAAACAAGAATGATGCACATTTTTGCTTTCACTTAGATGTGATTGAATCGGATTAGACACCGCGGATATTTTCAAGCAAAAGTTGCCCCAATTTATCAATCAATGTGACTGACTTTATTTTGGGATTAAGTGCAGGAGAAAAGGTATCTCATGGGCCTTCTGAATGACCTCTTTCAATTTTTGAGCACTCTTATTGTGTAGCTCGGATCACCAATCTAGTGTATACATTTGTGAGTGAGTTTTCAGGCCAAAGGTTGAAAAATATCAATTTGAGCTTATTTCTTAAAATTCACCATGAAATCTCTTAATGAGCTCAATAAAGAATGAAATGTACATGAATATACACAAAATAATAATTGTCCAAAAATTTTATTGCTGAAAAAGTTTGAAACAAAATTTCTCGTTCAATTATGATACAAATGAGAATAGAAAGCTTCTAAAGAGCTCCACATATATATCCCTTTTGTCTCCTTTTCTTTTGGCACAAAAATATATTAACAAGTCAAATATACAGAATCTTCCTTGAAAGCAATTATGAAATCTCTTAGAAGCTCTTAGCCTAGAGCTTTCAGATGGATCTTTCATGTTTCCATTGTTGGATCTGCCCAAGAATCAAACAATACTTGCAATTTTGACACTTTATTAGATTAGAAGTGTCATCAGATATAGAAATATATTTTCCCTTTATTGGAGTATTTTTACGAATGCAGGGGAAGGGGGAAAACAAAAGAAAAATACCCTGAGTTAGTAATCAAGACTATAAAATCGGTATGCATGCCCTATGGGGGACCCTTTTTATGCCAAGGGTAGGCCTAGCATGAAAATGCAATCCTCCAGAGCAGGCACTATACAATACCTGATGGATCCAATCAGCTTATGGAGTGAAAAATGATTTGAAAAAATTTGGCCCATTAAAATGAGGACCTCGTCCGAAGGGATTGATCACTTTTGATCGATACAAGAACTTGCAAAAACGCACGGGTTTGACCTTGACGAACTTCCTATCGAAGAGATTGGAATTCGTTTTGACAACTTTTCTCAGTGAAGCACGGGTCAAAACTCCAACTGATCAAATGGCTGGATGCAATGGATGTTTTTCTCAAAATCGACTAGGTTTTCCATTTTGAAATTCGACATTGAAATCCTAATTGGTCAAATGAAATTGACAATTTATTAAAAATCGACCGGATTACCCTAAAAAGGGAAACAGGTCAAATGAATTGAATGAAATTTAATTTATCCAAAATTAATCAGATCACCCTAAAAAGGGTAAATTGATCAAATAGATTGAACGAAACTTGATTTATTCAAAATCGGCTCGGTTGCCCTAAAAATGGGTAAATTGGCCAAATGAATGAAATTGAATTAGTGATTTATTCAAAAATCGGCTGGATGACCCTAAAAGGGTAAATCGGTCAAATGAATTGACGATTTATTCAAAATCGACCAGGTGACCCTAAAAAGGGTAAGTTGGTCAAATGAATTGACGATTTATTGAGTGAATTGGCAAAATGAATTGGTTGAATTGTCCGGCCATTGGTTATTTCAACATTATTGAGGTGCATTAGTCTATGACCTTCTAAAAATCAAATTTTGGCCTCAATTTATTTATCGTCTCAATAGGAGGAATCATTTGTGAATTTCTTCAAATTAATGTCCTTCACGCAAGGGATTTTTACCAATTTTTGATAAAATGGCCAAAAAGTGATTATTAGATGCTCATATTCCAAAGATCACTCTATGAAAATGATCGGATCCTACCTTACCTTGTGCACTACCCCTTTGGATGGTACAAAATGTAAACGTGCAAGTCTCTTTGGATTAAGTATCCGAGACACAAGGTGGTTTATTCCTAGCACGGGATCCCCTAAATGGCATTCCCTTTCTAGGGTTAATGCATAATGCCAGTTTATTAAGGCTATGTAAATATGTGACAAATATGACCTAAAGGACATAAATAATGCATCGGGGGGGAAAAGGTCTAAAATGAAATGTATTTATTAAGTATAATGACTGAAATTTAAACATGTGAGTTAACTAGTGGGTGAGCCACTAAAAGAGTGCCAAAAGGGCCTCTTATCGCTAAGGCATATGAATGCAAGCCAAGAAACAAAAGAATGGTTAGTGCAATTGATAATACACATAACACATTGGGAGCAATTAAGAAAAAGAAATACAATAAAACAAGTAAAAGGGGTGGAACCCCTTCCCTCGTGCCTAATGTGCTTAAAAGAAGGTGAGGCCGACTCTAGCCTAGGAAAATGCTAACATGGATGCATGAGGTTGGGGTTCACTAATGCGACTAGACTCGATAAGGCTTAAAAGGTCCCCAAGCCTTCAGACCTAAAGGCGAAGGGTCATCACTCCCAGGGCCTTCGGTCGGTGGCTCGAGTGATCCCTTCGGTAGCGCTATGGGCGCAGAGCACACCATCCGCCTACCCAAGGCAATCGATCCTAGTCCTACAAGGCGGTGTGGGATGGCGCCCACGAAAAACAAAATAAAATGGGATGAAAGCAAGTAAACGTGCACGTATGAAGTGTTCCCCTATTTTGAGGGAAGGGGTTGAGAACCACGCGAGGCTCTAAAGGTGACACACACCCCCCCCAAATGCAATGCAAGCGCGAGATAAACAAGTAAACATACATCCAATCAACTAATCATACATTCGTGAGCGAGGGAGTAGTTTGAGACGTGAGTGAGGCAAAGGGTCCTAAAAAGGAAAAATGCAACCCTAATATCCAAATGCAATGCATAACAAAGGGTAGAAAAAAGAAAAGAATGGCTAAATCGAATGCTTGGACCCACTTAGGAAGTCCCCAGTGGAGTCGCCAACTGTCACGCCCCACTTTTTGAATGTGTGGTGTGTGTGTAGTATGGTGTGAGATGTGAGTGTGTAGTGTGTGTGTGAACGTGTGCAAAATGAAGATAAAGGCCATGGGACTTGATAATGCGACGGTTTGGCCATATAAAGTTCAAAAAGGGTTTTTTGTATCAAAAATGGAGTCGCCACTTGGTATAGGGTTAGGGTGTACCAAGTCACCCAAAAATGATTTTTGTTTTTGAAAAAAAAGTAAATAAACCCTTTTAGAGAACTTTTGGGTCTACGTAACCAAAAGAGGGATCGGGGGTCACATTTGACGAAGGGGAAGGCAAGGATAAAAATCCAAGGCACCCCTTCGACCTAGCCAAGGCTAGTTGCGTGACTTAAACCAATTTTTCCTAATTTTTCTACCGAAGGTATGTATCGCGTGTTGGATATGTCTATATGAATGCAAAAACCTAGACCTAGGGGGACATGGGGGAAATTTCTCTTCAAAGGTCGAGTGGTGCCAATCACATTAATTGTGAAGCCCAATAATGATCCTTTGGAGAGGTCACACGTAATCCTAAATGACGTAAAAATGAGTGGAATGCATGCCATGTGAAAGTGTGAGTTTGTGTGAAGTGAGAAAAATGATAAAAGTAATAAGATATAAGTGGAGGTGTGCAAATGTCTTTGCAAGGTAAAGTAAGTAAAGAATAATAAGGTGAAAAATGCCATAAGGTGCATGTGTGAAGTGAGAATGTAGAAAGTAGTGTGAAAGTAGTGTGAAGTGAGAATGTAGAAAGAGGAATGGAATATAAAGTAAGTGATAGTGAATGAATGAAATGCATGAATCCTATGGGAATGCAAGCAAAACGGGTACGGGGACTCTTAACTTTGTGACTTGATTTTTCCTTTGATAGAGGGAATATAAGCGTGCTAAGGCTTAGAAAAAGCCACACTCGTCTATATCCCATATTTAAGGGGACTCTTCAGGCAAATGTACCCTAACTAGCATGAGATGCAAGACCTAAAGTGAGGGGAAAGGGGAATCGAGGAGCATGCCAGATGATAAAACTAAGGAAAAATGCATGATATGTAGTGAACAGGCAAATAATGCATTAATGAATGGGGATGACCTATTGGGTCTAGCGTTGGACTAGCCCTTTCTATGAATTCCTAATGAAATAATGAGCCACAACTAGCATTGGACTAGTGTGGTGACGTACATTCATCCATCACATTCATTCATGGCTATGGAAAGCGATTAGACATGCCAAACACCTATAAGCACATAGCACATAACAATTAGCATGCTCGACTAAATGCAAGAACCTAATAAAGCAAATTAACACATAGCAACAAAAACAAGCAATCAAGCTAATAAACCTATTACATTTGCTAGCTAGGCACAATGTCTTCAATAGGTCTTCATCAAGTGCTCCCCAAGCCCTATCTATTACAAGCCAAGAGGTGTACACATACCCCATAATGAATAACTTAAATAAAAGTAAAGGTAAATGAAATAAATGCAAAGACTTAAAGAAAGGCAAGGAAAGCAACGTAGACATGCAATTCACACTTAGCACGTTGGATCACATAGGAGAAATGAAAATCAAGGAGATAGAGGTTACCTCCCTTGTAATTGGGCACCAATGAAGCGAAATCACTTATTTATCTTCCAAAATAAAAGAAATGGTCAAGGCACCAATTTATTTGGAAAAAATAAAGAAAATAGGCAAACACAAGCTCACTTGGTCATAAAGCCCCTAAAATCATGAATTAAGTGCAATTGAAACAAAGCATGATAGTCAATTGAAGCAAGCAAGCAATGAAATTGTAGAATTAAAATTGCCAAGGACCAAATTGATGAAATTATTCAATTGATTGGGTCCTAGTAGAACAAGGGGAGACTTGAGGGATCAAAGTGCAGTTTTCAGAATTATTTCATGCAAGCTACGTAGAAACAGAATTTTCTGCAATGAATTCAAATGAATAAACTGCTGCAACATTTTATAACTTCAGCAAATTTCTTTCCTTGTAACCATGTTCATGCCAATTCTTTATTCAAATCAAACACATTCATGCAAGAAGGAACATGCTGGAATTATTGTCTAATAAAATCAGCAAAACTTGGAACCAAAAATGGAAGAAAGCAATAAGACAAGGCCGTGAGTTTCTGGTTCAGCAAACTGCAATGCATTTTCCAGGATCATACAATCCAGATCATGCACAAGAAGAAAATCTGAAGGTACGTATTGCAACATTCACAAATTTCTGGATTTCATTTATCAGTAAACACCTCCACTAATAAATCATCGATCATTCAGCCTACAACAAGTCTGTCAAGCCCCCAAACCAGCAGAATTTGAGACTTACGCCTCTTATTGCTAAAACTTAACAATCAGAATCTCGCCAACCCCACAAAACAACAAACAACGAGACATTAAGACAGCAACCATGATAAAAGTCAAAGAGCCAAATGAAATATCACAAGATTCGTGCCTTTTGGACTTGGGTTCTCATGAATACAGCGTTAAAACAAGAAAGGGAGAAGCAAAAACGATCACCTGAATTGCTGGGACCGAAGCAAGAGTTTCTGCTGCGCTCTCGTTCGAAGTCGAAACTGGTGCGGCAGGGTCAGGGCAGCTCTTTCACGGACAGATTCGGTGATCTTGCAGTTGTTTTTTCTTCAAGATTTTTGAATAAAAATCGTTCCTTTCACTTTGTAGCTTGAGCAGATCCTGAAATTTTCTTAAAAGCATCTCAGATGGAAGAGGTGTTCACGTTCAAAGTCGGCTGAAAGCCAGCCTTTTTCTAAAATTCTGCAGCTTTTCTTTTCCCAGCTCACGGCTTCTCTTGTTTCTCTCTTTGCTTCACCCTTGCCCGAAGCCTTTCTTCCCAAAACCAGAAAAACTCCTTCTTTCTCTCCATCCTTCTTTTCTTACTCTCAACCCAAACCCAGCTCTCTATCCGCCTACCTCTCTTTCTTTTTCGTTTTTCTAGCCGTCAAACTTGCTCTATCCCTGTTGTTTCTCACCCCCCAGCTCTCCTTGCGGCTACTCTCAAAATGCAACCCTTCCACTAAACCCTTCATCCCACGGCTCTCCTACTCTCTTCCTTCCTCTCAGATTGCAGCCGTCAACCAAAAACCCTCTGATTTCTGTCCAGCCCTCACTAGCCTAGCTCCTTTGTCTCTGTCTATTGCTCTCTGTTTTTTTTCCAGCCGTTCACTCTCTCTCTCTCGTTTCTATTTTCTGATGCCCGTAACTGCTGGAACTCTCCCCCTTTCTCCCCTTGCGGCTACCCTCAAATGCAAAACACCTTCTCCCAACCCTTCATCCTACGGCCTCCCTTTGCTGCTTCTCTTTCTTTCCATTTCAATCCCTACACCTTGCATAGAAGCTTCCTCTATTAGCCAGGTGTCTGGCCACCTGGAAACACCAGCCCTCTTCCTCTAAAAATTGCAGCCAAAGGGCTGCCCGAGCCCTTTCTTGCAAGCTGCGCAAATACGCAGCTTGCATGTCACGACGCCACTTTTTTTTTTTTTAAAGTAATTTAACACAAATGATAATAAAAATAAATAACAAAAATAATTTAATTAACATTGGGTAAAATAAATAAACTAGAAGCAACAAAGTGCAATTTCCATTTTTCTTTTTTCATTTTCCATTTTTCATTGTTTTTCTTCTTTTTTCTTTTTTTCAAAATAACTTAACAAAAATAGGTAAGATGCTAAAAGATTGATTTTAAAAGAAATAAACATATTTTGTGAACAATTTTCTTTTTTCCAAAATTTATGTTAGAAACTTAAAAATAAAAACTAAAAACTAAAATACTAAAAAGTGAATAAAACTTATCACGACAAATAAAACTAAGAAGTAAATAGCAAATTATGCTGAAAAAATTTGGTGTCTACAAGGATGATACTCTTCAGTGAATGTATTCAGTTGGTTATCGAAAGCTGCATTTCATTTCACATGTTTTTCCATTTTCCTTTGTTCCGTAACAGCTCACAAAGCTGGGCTTCCTCACCTTGTTTGCATGATCACCTTGGGCTTTGTTTATAACTTTGGCCATTTTTCTGGGTAGCTAACAAGCTGCGAATTTGCAGCAGAAACTTGCAAAGCTGTAGATAAAAATCAGCGAATAAGAATTGCATGATCCATTCTAATTCTGATTTTTTTTCCCTTTGCTTGTTCGGGTGTTGCAGTTGTGTGTTTGGATGCAAAGGTTTTGTGTATTTGGGCCTGGAATTTGACAAACAATAGACATGTTCTTGTTGGATAGAGAACCCATAAGAGTTGCATCGAAAGCTTGCCGCATGTAATTGTTGATAAAATGGCATGAAGTTGTTGAAAGCTTTTTCCAGATTTGCATGCGTGGTAGAGCATAGGGATGAAGAGTTTGATATAATTTTGAGTTTGGTTTTGATTTGAGATGGATTGTGTTCGGATTTTTGATCAAAAACGATGCTTTGTTGTTCATGGCAGCAATAACAGAAAATTTTCCAGAACTACATGCTCCCCTTCTAAGTTTTTCTCTTCTTTCTTGGTTTGTTTGGATGTTGAATTTTGCGAGTTCGTCGTTTAGGATCGAGGCTTTGATGTTGGGTTGAGATATTAGCTGAGTTTGGATGGAAAGGTTACATTAGAATGAACACGATAAGTTGCAGAAATAACAATGGCTAGAAATTGCAGAAATATAAGCTTTCCCGTAAGCTTTTGCATGAACTTGCATGGAAAAAACTTTCAATAATTGCCTTTTAACCCCTTAAGCCTCCTTAATGCTACTAGGACCCAATCAATTGAATAATTTCATCAATTTGATCCTTCGCAGTTTTGATTTTTGCAACTTCATTGCTTGTTTGCTTTAATTAATTACCGTAGTTGGTTTAATTGCATTTAATTCGTGACTTTAGGGGCTTTATGATCAAGTGAGCTTTGTTTTGAACATTTCTTTTAATTTTTCTTAATTAAAGTGATACCTTGACCTTTTTATTGTTTTGAAGCCATTTTTACTTCATTTGATTACCGTCGCGAGGGAGGTATAACTTCTTTTTATCTTTTTTGTCTCTCCCTTATGTGATCCAACGTGCTAAGTGAGAATTGCATGTCTACTTTGCTTTCCTTGCTTTTCCTTAATTCCTTTCATTTATTTCATTTTCATTGACGTTTGCTTAAGTCATCCTTCTATTTATTTATGGGGTATGTGTACACCTCTTGGCTTGTAATAGATAGGGCTCGGAGAGCATTTTGTCCATTTCCCCTTCCCCTTCTGCTTTAGTTTAGCAAATGTAATAGGTTCGCTGCTTGCTTTTGTTGCTACGTGTTAATTTGCTTTATTAGGCTCTTGCATCTAGTCGAGCATGCTAAGTGTTATGTGCTACGTGTTTATAAGTGATTCGCATGTCTACTCGCTTTTTATAGCCATGAATGAATGTGATGGATGAATGGACGTCACCACACTAGTCCAATGCTAGTTGTGGCCCCCCTTCTCGTCACCACACTAGTCCAACGCTAGTTGTGGTTCGTTGTCCCGATTTCCACTAGTCCAACCTAGTAGGAATTCCTAGATATGGGCTAGTCCAACGCTAGACCCTTAGGTATCTCTTCTTGTTAGTACACATTTGCATGTTTCACTTCATTTCATGCATTTTTCCTAGTTTTTCTAGCATTTGGCATGCTCCTCCAATCCTTTCCCCTTCATTTTAGGCTTTTGCATCTTCATGCTAGTTATAGGGTACATTTGCCTGAGAGTTCCCTTTCGATAAGGGAAACGAGCGAGTGTGGCTACAAAATAGCCTTAGCACGCTAGTTCTCCCTTCTAATCAAAGGGAAAATTAAAGTCACAAAGTTAGGACTCCCCGTTCCCGTCTTGATGCATTCCTATAGGATTCATGCATTTTACTCATTCGCTATCACATACACTTCTACTTTATATTCTAACCCTTTTTATCACTTTTTCACTTCACACAAACTCACATTTTCACATGGCATGCATTCATTTCACTCATTTTTACGTCATTTAGGATTGTGTGTGACCTCTCCAAAGGATCATTATTGGGCTTCACAATTAATATGATTGGCATCACTCAAGCTTTGGAGAGAAATTTTGCCCCAATACCCCTAGGTCTAGGGTTTGCATTCATGTAGTACATCCAAATGTAATAAATTCTTTGGTTAAAACAAGAAAATCTTTGATTAAATCACGCAACTAGCCTTGGCTAGGTCGAAGGGGTGCCTTGGATCTTTATCCTTGCCTTCCCCTTCGTCAAATGTGACTCCCGATCCCTGTTTTTGGTTACGTAGACCCAAAAGTTCTCTAAAAGGGTTTATTTACTTTTTTTCATTCAAAAACAAAAATCATTTTTGGGTGACTTGGTACACCCCAACTCTATACCAAGTGGCGACTCCATTTTCATTAAAAAACCCTTTTTCTGAACTTCACTTGGCCAAATCGTCGCATTCTTAAGTCCCATGGCCTCTTACTTTTCATTTCGCACACGTTCACATGTATATCACACACACACTCACACCACACACCAACACATCATCAAAAAGTGGGGCGCGACAGAAGTGGTTTGAGAAGCAAAGGTGCTAAGTTGGGTCTTTCCTTGGGTTTGCATGGTAAGTGACTAAGGAACCTTTCCTTTGATCTTGATAATGTTCAATTAGTGATTGGTGGTGGTTGAATAAGTGATTTTATGGATGATTTCATGATTTTGGTTGAAATTAGTGAAGTTTTATATTTAATTAGGATTTTTCTGTTCTCATATGATTGTTATTATGTGGTTATGTATGATGATTGGAAATGATAGTTGAGGAAGCTAGAAGGTGGAAAAAGTGGAAGATTGCAAGTAAATTCTGTTTTGGAAGAAATCTGGAAAATTAGGGTTCTTGGTTCTTCATTCTGTCCGAAATTTTTGGTCCTAGATAGAGGCCGAATTGGCCTTGTCTCAAAACATGAAAGTTGTAGGTTTTGATGTTTTAAGGGTGCCTGTAAAATTTCAGGTTAATTGGAGTAGTGTAGAATGAGATAAGCCGAAATTTCTATTGCTGTTCTGGGTTCATCAGGATGTTAGAACTGCGTCTGAAATGGGTTGTTTTGACTGGAATTGTTTTCAATTTGGGTGTTGAGGTCTTCTGATGAAATGTATCTTGATGTCCTAGCTATCATATGCCTTTGGAATTTCTGCATTTGGACCTGTATAGACTGAGTTGTACTGATTACAGCATAGTGTGATTTGTAAACCTGCAATTACGGTTCTGGTTTGGTATTTTGCATATTTGACTTAGTTGTGCTAGGATTTGGACTGAGTGGCCTTCTACATTGTTGTATCCCTATCTCTTAGCTTCGAAACGGTGGGTCTTGCACCTTCATCCGACAATCGTAGAGCCTTTGGTACCATTACCGCAAAATGACGTCCAAAACTATTTTTCTGGTTTTGAGCTTAACTTTCATTTCCGGACTTTTCCCTAGCTTGACTTGTACTAGTACTACTTGGAGCTTGCTGGATGGTTATTGGATGAACTTGTTGTTGTGTGTGTACCTTTGGGTTTGAATGAGAATATAATGAAGCCGTGATGGCTGGAAAAGTTAGCAAATTTAGGGGAAGTGCTGTCCGAACTTTGAAGGGACTTGTTGCATTGGGTTTGTGATCTAAGACTTGGATTTGAGCAAGGCAATGCTATATGATGGATGGTTTCAGAGCCGTGGAGGTGAGTGACCTCAAACTATTTCTAAAATTATTTATGAACCATTTCTTGCATTATTTACTTTTGAACTGTTTTCAAAGTTACTTTTGGAACTGTTTTCTTATATATCATGCGTGCCTGCATATCAGTGTCTTGTTATTATTGATTTTGCTTTCAATGATTGTTAAAACGAGTTTTCTAGGCGAGTGTGTACTTTATCGCACTCGACCTAAATAAATATGAAATTTTCAATGATTAATGATTAAATGCTACTTGCGCATGAATGTAAGCCTTTTGGGCTGAACTGGCCATTGCCCCTTGTTACCGGTCGTCTCGAGCCAGAAGCGGACTCGGTCGGGCGACTAGGAACTTGGGTGAACGTTTCGGTATACTCGAGTATTACCTTGTAGGTTGGTGGAGCCTGGCCAAAAGCCAGGGACGGGGTGAATGAATGCACGAATGAAACCAAATGCAATGAAATGACAGGAGAACGAACGTATCCTTTTCACGAATGTTACTATCGCTTTCCATTGTACATGTTTCTTGAATTATCAATACTCCATATTTAATGTTTTGTAAATGTTAAAATTATTTCTGGACTTATCATTTGATTTATGACATCATTGATCTATGACATCATTGAAATGAACTATTGTGAAACCGACTTGATTACTGATTTTACTGGTTACCCGCTGAGCTTCTAGCTCACCCCAAAAATGTTTTATTCCCCTCCACAGGGCTCAAGGCGAAGGAAGGGCTTGTAGTGTTTATTCATGGATTATCTCATGTGTGGCTTGAACTTGGATTTCCTTTTGTGTAATCATTCATATTGGGATTGTATTGAACGTTTAGAATTGATTGGATGTGTAATAGTCTAGTTTTGGACTTCCTCCTGTATAATAATTGTGATCAAGGATCAGAGTGGCGCATTGGAAGCGTGGACGCTTCGCTGTTGATATGTAAAGTTTGGGAACCTTTGATGTATATTTGATATATATATCTTGAAATTCAGTTGAGGATTGTAGTGAACGACTGAGTTCCCGGCGAGAGCTGGGCAGGCGGTCCGCCGAACCCTCTGGTTCGCCTTAGGGGGAGGTGGGGTCGTGACACTTTCCCGAAAAGTTAGAGTCTTTACCCCCGGAAAGAGATATAGCTTTTAAGATTGATGTGACTCCGGGAGTAGCATCTATCTCTAAAACACCGTATAGAATGGCTCCAGTTGAATTGAAAGAGTTAAAATTACAATTATAGGATTTACTGGAGCGGGGTTTTATAAAGGAGAGTGATTCACCATGGGGAGCCCCGGTCTTATTTGTTAAGAAGAAAGATGGGAGTTTAAGGCTGTGTATAGATTATCGAGGCTTGAACGATGTTACCATTAAGAATAAGTACCCATTGCCCCACATTGATGAATTGTTTGACCAATTACAAGGGGCGGTAGTATTCTCAAAGTTAGATCTGAGACAGGATTACTATCAATTGAGGATTTTGAAGAAGGATATACCCAAAACTGCTTTTAACTCGAGATATGGACATGTCGAGTTCGCAGTAATGCCATTTGGATTGACCAATGCACCTGCGACTTTTATGGATTTAATGCATCGAGTCTTTAAGCCTTATTTGGATTAGTTTGTTGTGGTGTTCATCGATGATATACTGATATACTCTAAGACATTGGAGGATCATGAGAAACATTTGAGAATTGTTTTACAAACTCTGAGGGAACATCAGTTGTATGCTAAGTTTAGCAAGTGTGAATTTTGGTTAAAAGAAGTGACATTCTTGGGTCACATAATTTCTAAGCACGGGATTAAAGTGGACCCGGCCAAAGTTAAAGTTGTTTCTAAATGGAAACGACCGAAAAACCCTACTGAAGTTCGAAGTTTTAAAGGGTTAGCAGGGTATTACTAAAGATTCATCGAGGATTTTTCTAAGATTGCTGAACCCATGACAGAGTTAACTAAGAAAAGTGGGAAGTTTATATGGAATCCTAGGTGTGAAGAGAGTTTCCAAGAGTTAAAGAGACGTTTGACAAGAGCACCCGTATTATCTCGACCGAATGGGAAGGATAGCTTTGTGGTCCATACAGATGCTTCCAAGGAAGGCTTGGGATGTGTATTAATGCAAAATAAGAAAGTGATAGCATATGCCTCTAGGAAATTAAAGCTGCACGAGAGGAATTACCCGACTCATGACTTAGAGTTAGCGGCTGTAGTATTCGCATTGAAGAAGTGGAGGCATTACCTTTATGGAGTAACGTTTGAGGTTTTCACTGACCACAAGAGTCTTAAGTATTTGTTTTCTCAAAAAGAGCTGAATTTGAGACAACGTAGGTGGATGGAATTCTTGGAAGACTATGATTGCACGATAAAGTACTATCCAGGGAAAGCCAATGTGGTAGCTGATGCTTTAAGTCATCAAGTGCGAGTGGCAGGATTGATGATTAAAGAGATGCATTTGTTGGAGGAGGTTAGTGTATGGAATCCCCGACTGGAACCGAGAAAAGTAATTATGGGGAATATCGTCGTGAAATCCACTTTGTTGGAACATATCAAGGAGATTCAGGAAAAGGACTCTGAAGTGCAAAAGTGGTTGGAAAAAGTCAAAAAGGGAGAAAAGTTGGATTTTAATTTGGAAATGAATGGTATATTGAGATTTCGGAATCGGATAGTAGTGCCAATGGATGAAAGACTTAAGAAGGAAATTTTGAAAGAGGTACACCGATCGAAGTTTACGGTACACCCTGGAGGGAATAAAATGTACCAAGACTTGAAGAGTTTGTATTGGCGGGAGAACATGAAAAAAGAAATTGCTCAGTTTGTTCAGACCTGTTTGATTTGTCAACAGGTTAAAGCTGAACATCAGAAACCATCAGGACTTTTACAACCTTTGGAGATACCTGAGTAGAAGTGAAAAAATATCACCATGGATTTTGTACCTAGGTTACCTAGGATACAAAGAGGTCATGATGTCATTTGGGTAATAGTGGATAGATTGACCAAATCGGCTCATTTCCTGCCAATTAGTATGAAGTACCCATTGAAGAAGTTAGTTAAGTTATACCTAGATGAGATTATAAGGTTACACAGGATACCTGTAAGTATTGTGTCCGATAGAGACCCTAGGTTTGTTTCGAGATTCTGGCAAAAGATGCAAGAAGTGTTGGGGACTAAATTGAATTTTAGTACTACCTACCATCCCCAGACCGATGGACAGTCTGAGAGGACGATTCAAACTCTTGAGGACATGTTGAGAACCTGTGTTTTGGATTTTGGGGAGAGTTGGAGTAAGTATTTGACATTGGTGGAATTTGCTTATAACAATAGTTTTCATTCTTCAATTCAAATGGCCCCGTACGAAGCACTTGATGGTCAGAAGTGTAGATTTTCGATTTGTTGGGATGAAGTAGGTGAACGAAAAATCTTAGACTCGACTATAGTGCTTGGATTGAGGAGGCGAACGAAAAAGTGAAGTTGGTACGCCAGAGGACTCAAACCGTACAAAGTCGTCAGAAGAGTTATGCAGATAACCAAAGGAAGGACTTAAAATTTGCGGGTTGGAGATCGAGTTTTTCTTAAGATTACTCCTCTGAAAGCAAGTTTGATGGCAGGAAGAGGAAAGAAGTTACAACCGAAATTTGTATGACCTTATAAGGTTATCCAACGTGTGAGAAATGTAGTGTACGAGTTGGAATTGCCACCGAGTCTGTCTTGGATTCACAATATTTTCCACGTGTCCATGCTCAAGAAATATCACCCAGACCCTTCTCATATCCTGCAATCGGAAGATATTGAAGTTGATGAGACACTGACCTATGAGGAGAAACCGATAAAGCTTCTAGATCGTAAAGTGAAAGAATTGAGGAACAAGCGAGTTCCACTGGTGAAAGTTCTTTGGAGGAACCATGGACTCGAGGAAGCAACCTGAGAGGTTGAAGAAGAAATTCGAGGAAAATATCCAGACCTGTTCTCAAAACAAGGTATAATTCGAGGACGAAATTTTCTTAAGGGGGGAGAGGATGTGAGGACCCAAAAATTTACTTATTTTAAACTCATGTTATTGGCTTATTTGAATATTTATTCACCCGTTTTCTTCGAACAATTTATTTCAACCCTTTTAGAACCATTTACATGGAACTATGACTTGCATATATTTTTAAAACGTCCCGTTAATAAATTTAATTTTTGGAAGCTCGTTTAGTGAGATTTAGCGAATACGCATTTGGAGGCAATATTCGATCTGAGAGTACAGTGACCTTGAAGATTTGAGAACTCATGTGTTAGTTTTAAAATAGTTATTTCATGCGTTAGTTCGAATCATGTCAGGCGATCAGGCTTGCCCCTGGACGCTATAGAGGGAAGTGGAGGATCTGTTGCGGCATTGTGAGACCCCGAAAATTTTCACATTTTCAAAGCAATGTTTTATTTCCATGCCTATATTTTTATACTGTCCTTTGAAATATTAAATTTTCTATGTATTTTATAAGTAAGTACAGTTTTAAAATTATGAGTTAGTGTACGTTAGTTTGAAGTGCGTTATAGACGTAGGACCCGCTAGTGCGATATAATTTTGGTGACTAAGTGAGTTTTGTGCTAAGTTTTATTATTTTACAAGGTGCTAGTTGATAATTGGAGATTAGTTAGATAGATTACCATTGAGAGACAAGAGGATAAGTTTGAAAACAAAAGGTGCCAAGTGTCGCGATTTGGTTGGGGTTGGACTTTGACTATTTTTCCTCCACCTTTACTAAACATAAAATTTGACCAAGACCATCTTCATCTTCTCCATAAGCTGGCCAAAAATTGTGAGGGAAGGAAAGGGAGAGAAACTTCATTTTTCACTTCAATTTCTTGCTCCATATTGAACTCCAACCAGAAATTTTGCAAAACCCACCACAAAAGTGCTAGGTAAGGTGGTTTTCAGGGTGTTTGTGGAGTTATTTTTTGGAGGACAAATCTTAAGCTACCATCTTCCTTAGGGAGATAAGGTAATTTTCAAGAAAATCCTTCTTTACTTCAATTAATGGGCAATTTGTGGGGTTATAGTTGTTGAATTAGTAATTTTGTGAGAAAATTGCATGGGTTGTAGTGGATTTATGGATATTTCAGTTTTCTTGGTGAATTTCTGCCATAATATGAAGATTGATGATTATTCATGGTTTGATAGTTTTGATATATGAAATATCTAGTGTTTAGATGGTAGTTGACTTGGTTTAAAGAAAATTCTGGTTTGTGGGTACAAATTCCAGCTTAGGGTTCCAATGGTAGTAATCTGCCCAGTTCTGCCCGAATCTGTTTGGCCATGTTAGATACCGAACTAGCCTTATCACAAAACATGAAAGTTGTAGGGAATGATGTTTTATAGTAGTCTACAAAATTTCAGCTCAATCGGAGCAACATAGCCTGTGAAAAGGTGGAAATACCCTGACTGCCATAGGATTAAAGTCAGTGAACAGTTTTAACAGTGCACCAATTTGATCGCGGCTGTTCACCTTGATACGTAGTGAATTAGTATTTAGCCAAAACATGAAAGTTGTAGTTCTATGTCTTAGCTTTCCAACGCCCCTGAAATTACCTCATTTGGACTTAGGTAGCCTGAGTTATGGTTGTATATACATAGTATGGTTAA
Source organism: Coffea eugenioides (assembly GCF_003713205.1). Classification (NCBI taxonomy): domain Eukaryota; kingdom Viridiplantae; phylum Streptophyta; class Magnoliopsida; order Gentianales; family Rubiaceae; genus Coffea; species Coffea eugenioides. Next base: position 72,197 of record NW_020863755.1, read on the forward strand.
CTAGCCCGAATGTGAGATTCTGGTTCTGTAAATGGCAAGTTTGACTTAGATACACTACAAACTGGACTGAGGAGTCTTCATCAAAGTTGTAGACCTTTGTCTTAGCTTCGAAAAATTATAAATTGTACCTCAATCCGATAAGCGTAGCCTCGGTTGTGTCCGTTACGCAAAACAACGTCAAATCTGTCTTTTGTTTCTTGACTCAACCTTCATTTCCGCACATGTTCCTAGCTTGATTTTGTACTTGTTTGACTTGGAGCCTATGGAATGGCTATTGAAATGAGATGATTTTGTGTGTGATTTTAGGATTGATTGAGAAAAATAATGAAGCCATAAATGGCTGGAAAATAGGTAAATACAAAGGGCGTGCTGCCCAAATTTACACTCGAGGATTAGGTAACGATTTGAGAGCGAATACCATATGAACCATCTAGGATATTTGCGTCTTCTTTTATTGAGGTATATAAGTTAGAATCTGGCCGAAACTTGTACCCTTGAAAAAATGAAATTTTTGACTAATAGAAATACGTTTTCTTTGTCACTTCAACTCAAATGGAGATTTTAAAGTTTTACGAGTGAGCCTAAGTGTTACAAATATTTTACTTATATCCTTTGGTTTCAATGTACTCTTCTCACTACCAAAACTTATATTTTGTACTAGTACGTATTCGAATTTTCTTTGAATCACTTAAATCTCTGATAATTGAAGCATAATGTGTTCTTTTGATTATATTAGGGTTCCTTGGTGATTAAGGGTAATACCTAGAAGAACACTTTGGACGTTATTTTGCATAAATAGGTGAGTGTTCCATGTTTGTTATATTCCCTTTGACTTCATGACTTCATGGCTTGCTATTATTGTTGGATAATGTGCTAAGTGCCCTCAATGATTGCCAAAATGAGTTTTCCAAGCGAGTGTGTACTTTATCGCACTCGACCTAAACGAATGTGAAATTTTCAATGATTGAATGATTGAACTGTTACTTGTGCATGAATGTAAGCCTTTTGGCTGAACTGGGCCCTGCTCTTCGTTACCGATTGACTCGAGCCAGAAGCAGACTCGGTCGGGCGATATGGTGACCCTGGGTGAATGTTTGGTATACTCGAGTATTACCTTGTTGTCGGGTGGAGCCTGGCCAACGTCCAGGAGGGGGTGAATGAAATGAACGAACGAATGTCAATGCAAACGATGGTTTTACTTAGAAAAATGCATTTTTAAATGATTCGAGGAATACGAGGAATGACAGGAGAATGAATGAATGAACGAATGAATGAATGGCTCCCTGTGAGCCCGTATCCTTTTAATGAATGTGTTAGTATTGCTTTCCATTGTAAATGTTTCGTGAATTATTGATTATTGATGGTTAATGCATTGAACCTATTATTTGATTATGTGTTCGGAACCTCACTGAGCTTTTAACTCATCCCTTTAGTTTTGTTTTCCTTAACAGGGGAAGGCGAGCAAGGACGAGAGCTCGGTATAGACTAGCCTACACTAGTTTTAGATTTTTGTAATGGTTCTCGCCCTACCTTTCGGCATGGGCTGGATGTATGAAGGATTGAGAAACTTTGTATATTTGGTGTTTGTACTCCCTTTTGGGATAGAAATGTATATAAGTTTCGCTTTAAGTTTTGGATTGTTGATATATTTATTCCTGTTGTGACGGCCCCACCTCCCCCTGGACGTACCCTAGGGTTCGGCGGACCGCCTGCCCTACTCTCGCCAGGACTCACTCACTCGTATCACGTGCATACATCCATAGACCATAAATATCGACACAATTCAAACTTATAATTTACATCGATGCACAATCAATATACAAAGTCTCTATATACCCAAACAGGTTCAAAGTGTATACAATCCAAGTACAATCATTCTAATCGAGTGATAGCTCGAGTACAAGTCAAAAGTCAAAACAACTAGGCTACGCTAGTCTTTACATATTTCACGCCTCGCTCGTAGCCCTGTAAGGAAAACAAATGACGTGGAATGAGCTAAAATTCCAGTGAGGTTCCAAATAGCAAGTTAACCCTTATTTAAAAGTGCAAGTCTCATGTAACAAAGTAATGAGCATGAAAAGTTCATAAAAGTGAGCAATAATACTTCAAGTAGCAAATCTCAAAGTGAGCGAGTGTAAAAGTTTTCAAAAGAAACAATAATCTAATAAACAATAATCACTCCAAAGTATAAGGATACGGATGGCTCTCAGGAGCCAAATTCCCATTGCATCACCAGGAGCTTGATCAAGTAATAGTTGACACTCTGTCAACCTTCAAGTAAGTAACCAATCCAGTAGAGCACCACTTACACTACTCTCCGTCCACCATTCAAACCCCCTACTGGGCCCAAAATCCTCAATAAACATGAGTGGTAATACTCGAATATACCGATTAGTCGAGGAGATATCACTCCACTCGACATTACTAACTACCCATGGTTCATTATCTAATCGACCAAGCCCTTGCCGGCTCGACTCGATTAACTAGCCAGTGGGGTTTGGGGTCCCCAAAAGTCGATGAGATAACACTCCAATCGACTGAATTAAAATAAAAGTATGGAGACGGGAATGAGAGGCACCTCCCACTCGGATAGAGTGTGGTACATACTGCCGCTCCACACTTACAAATCAAGTACAAGTATATCAAGTTAATTGCAACAATAAACAAGTAGATATCATATTAGGGCAAGTGCGATAAAGTACACCCTTGCCCGATCAACAAATCTCGTATCATGTATTTTCATGGATCAAGTATTAAAACAAGTGTCCAGTTCAACCAGATATTTGGAAGCACTCACCAAAAGATGCGGTGCCCTTCCAAGTTACGTTCGGGTATTACTCCGTGTGTGTGGAGTCCAAATCTGCGATAAAACATTGTTTAAGAGCTTTTGAAAGTAACTAAGGTTCGAAACTTAAACGTTTCGTTTAACGAGAATCACATAATTGAAACTTATTTGTAGAATATTTGTAAACTCATGCTCGCTCTTAAAACTTTCAAACTTGGAAACAACTATACTTTGAAATACCATTTGGGTCGACGAAATGGCAAAAAAGTATTTCTATTAGTCATAAATTTCATTTTTCCAAGGGTACAAGGTCGGCCAAGTTCTAACTTATATACCTTGATAAAAGAAAGTGCAAATATCCTAGATGGTTCAAGTGGTAATCGCTCTTAACCCTTACTCAAGTTACAAATATGTTAACCTAGCCCTCGAGCGTAAATTTGGGCAGCACGCCCTTTGTATTTACCTATTTTCAGCCATTTATGGCTTCATTCGTTTCCTCAATCAAACCCAAAGTTACACACAAAATAATCTCATTTCAATAGCCGTTCAATAGGCTCAAGGTAATACAAGTACAAAAATCAAGCTAACGACATGTGCGGAAATGAAGTTTAACAAAAGACAGATTTGACGTATTTTTATGGAATGGACACAACCGAGGCTACGCTTATTGGATTGAGGTACAACGTATACCGTTTCGAAGCTAAGGCATAGATCTACAACTTTGGTGAAGATCACTTAGTCCAATTTCCAGTGCAACCCAGTCAAATTCCCAATTCACAGAACCAAATTCCAACTAATAAACCAGTTAACCGCACTACCTTTAAATGGCCATATCTCAAGCTACCAAAGTCCGTTTAAGACGTTCTCAGAGGGTGAAAAGCTAAGACAGAGTACTAAAACTTTGATGTTTTGACTAAAAGCTAGTTCAGTACATATCAAGGTGAATAAATGCAACCAACTTAGTGTACTGTCAAAACTGTCCACTGACTTTACTCCTAGGGCAGTCAGGGTATTTTCATCTTTTCACAGGCTACGTTGCTCCGATTGAGCTGAAATTTTGTAGGAAACCATAAATTTCATTCTATACAACTTTCATGTTTTGTGCTAAGCCTAGTTCGGCCTCTAACATGATGAAATAGAGCCGGACAGAACTGAAGCTAAGATTTCCAGAAATCTGGAATTTTGCTATATTCAAGCTATACTTCTCATTTTTATCTTGAAACTACCACTACTATCTCCTTTACAAGATTATATACCACATATATACATCATACAACTCCTAACCCACAAGAAACCCTAACTCAAAAGTCATCCATCTAATCATCAAAATCACTTGAAACAAGTATTACAAGCACAATACTAACATTAATACCCAACCTAATCATGATTAATGGAGAAAGAAAGGTTGATCAGCCATTATACCTCAAGACAAGAGCTTTCTAGGATGATCCTTCACCTCTCCTTGAAATTTTTGGTTCCTTAGCTTCCCAAGCTTCCAAACTAGGGATTAATCGGTTTAGTTTTTCTTGTTTGCACTCAAAAGGTTGGATTCAAGGTAGAAGATTGAAAACTCTACTCACTCTTACCTCTCCTTGCTCTCAGCCAAAACAGAAAGAAAATGAGGGAAATGGAACTCAAATGGAAGATAAGAAGGCAAGACAAGAGGTTGGTCAAGGAACCATAGATGGTTGACACTTGTCACCACCAAAGCCATCCAAGTTTTGCTTTCTTTTTACTTGCGTTTTGGCCACAATTTTCTGCCATATGGCTGAGGAAGAGAGGGGATATTTTCCAAAAATATCAAGGGTATGTGGTGGTAAGGAAGTGGTGGTCAAGTGGTGGGTTCAATCGGTAGTGATCGATACCCGTCGGTTCGAGCCGTTTTTTCTTAAATCACGTATACTAGGGTTTTACCTTCTAATCACTAACTTATTATTATCACTTCAAAACATATAATATTTTCTCATCCAAAAGTCACTCTTACCTACCAAATTTGATCCTCACTCCGTACCGAATAGTCACACTACGGAAAAACGCAAAAACCCTAATTCGCTCTAACTTGAAAACGAAAAGTGAAACCTTACTTTCTAAGTTCATTTGCACTTATTGTGGGGTGATTGAGTAGTAGGGCCATTAGACAGTAACAATTTTCAAATAAAAGGAATTTTAAGAAAAATGTGCGGGATTTTACAATTCCATTGATTACAATTAGGGTTCCGATTAAAAATGAGAAATTTAAGAAAATCGGTTAGTCACAAGTAAACTAGGGTTTTTTTTTATTAGAATTTAGGGTTTAACGAAGTCGGGGTATCACACCTGTGGTTTTATTCTGGTTTTAAGTGAGGACTGAAGTGAACGACTGAGTCCCGGCGAGAGTTGGGCAGGCGGTCCGCCGAACCCTTTGGTTCGCTTTAGGGGGAGGTGGGGCTATCGCAGTTGGTATCAGAGCCTGCTTCGCGTGGTCTCTGCGCGGAGTGAGTTTGGGCTAAGTGGTGAATAAGTATGAAGGACTCAGTGCTCGTTCGAGCATAAGCTATGAATTGTGAATGTTATAGGCTTTAAATCTTTCTCCCGGTATTTGAGGACAATTGATAGGTACGTCAGGTAGGAATCTCGATTGTAGATAGTTTACTCTTGGGACTGGCCTGCTCGAGATATGAATTGTCTTATTTCGGATTCTCGTGCCGAGTACTCTAGAGTTGAGGCGATGCTAAGTATGTGAGATTTGCATTTTGGGAACATGAACAGGCCTTGTTTGGCTAGAATGAGTACAAGAGGTCAACGGACGTTTAGTTTGGATAGAAAGTGACGTGAGACAGAGGACAGGGTTATGTAACTGAGACTGGGACGACATCGTCTTTTCTTTTGATTCGCCCTTATATTGTTACTACATGACGTTAGTTTGTGTATTTGTGTATATGATTACCTGTCTAACTTAATATGTATGTGTGTATTTGATCATCTGTCTCCTTGATATATGGTGTGTTATGTGTGTATATGTCTATTGGTGTAGTGGTGTGATAGAAATTAGTTACTTTAGTTAACTTACTGCGTTTATTCACTAAATTACCTTTTTGGGAAAAGAAACGAAAAGAGAGGGGAAAAATAATATGGAGGGAAGACGTGGTCGTGGACGAGGTCGTGGCCGTGGGACTAAGCAAGCCCAAGAGCCAAGAGAAGAAAAGGAAACAACAGCTGAACAAGAGCAAGGACCGAGGGTTGAAGCCGGGGACCAAATGGCGACGGCAATTCAACAAATGACAAACATTTTAACAAGTTTGGTGGATCAACAAGGTCAAATACCTGTGAATCAACCTCTGAACCCTGAAATAGGAGAAGATCAGGCTCTTGAGATGTTTCAGAAGTTTGCCCCTCCGAAATTCCTTGGAGGGCCTGATCCGGACATAGCTGAACAGTGGCTGGAGGCCATGATCAACATATTTACAGCTTTGAACTATACCGAACAAAGACAAGTGAACTTTGCGGTATTTCAATTTGAAGGACCAGCCCGAGCGTGATGGAACATGATTAAGGCAAAGTGGGAAAGAGAACAAACCGTATGAACATGGGCTAACTTCCTAAAGGAATTTAACAAAAAATATCTCCCACCTTTAGTCCAAGAAAGGAGGGAGGATGAGTTTATTGGATTACGCCAGGGAACCCAAAGTGCGGCCGAATATGAAACGAAATTTACCAAATTGTCTAAATTTGCTTCCAAATTAGTGGCCACGGAACCAAGAAGAGTGAGACGGTTTATACAGGGATTGAATTTGGAAATTCAAGAAGCTCTATCGGCGGTTCAAGTTAATACATTTACGGCGGCCCTTGAGAAAGCCCAACGAATTGAGAATGCAAAGGCACAGGTAAAAGCCTTCCAAACTCGGAAAAGAAGTGCAACTGGTAGTGTGATTGAGAAACCTAGTGAAACGATAGCACCTTCTAAAGTGCAGAAAGTGAACCCGTTACCCCGCCCACCATGGACATTAGGGGTGGTAGATGAAAGGTCTACAAAAGGAAGTCAAATCGGACATGGAGAGAGGTCTCAGGAAAGCCAAAAGGTGGCTTCTCACCTGGTCTGTGGATACTGTGGAAAGGCAAATCATGCCGAAAGTGATTGTTGGAGAAAAGGGCGGAAGTGTTTAATTTGTGGAAGTGGTAACCACCAGGTTAGCAACTGTCCGAGGAAACAGTCACGTGAAAGTAATACTCAGCCACTGGAGGGCACTAAATCAAAACAAGCAAATGAAAGAGGAAACCGAACAAAAGTACCGGCAAAGGTATATGCCTTAGACAACCAACAAGCTCCTGAGCCATCTGAAGGTTAAAAAAAAAAAAAAAAAATTCGAGTACGAAATTTCTTAAGGGGGAGAGAGTGTGAGAACCCGAAAATTTTCACATTTTCTAAGCAATATTTTATTTCCTTGCCTATATTTTTATACTGTCCTTTGAAATATTAAATTTTCTATGTATTTTATAAGTAAGTACAGTTTTAAAATTATGAGTTAGTGTACGTTAGTTTGAAGTGCATTATAGACGTGGGACCCGCTAGTGCGATATAATTTTGGTGACTAAGTGAGTTTTGTGCTAAGTGTTATTATGTTACAAGGTGCTAGGAGATAATTGGAGATTAGTTAGATAGATTACCATTGAGAGACAAGAGGATAAGTTTGAAAACAAAAGGTGCCAAGTGTCGCGATTTGGTTGGGGTTGACTTTGACTATTTTTCCTCCACCTTTACTAAACATAAAATTTGACCAAGGCCATCTTCATCTTCTCCATAAGCTGGCCGAAAATTGTGAGGGAAGGAAAGGGAGAGAAACTTCATTTTTCACTTCAATTTCTTGCTCCATATTGAACTCCAACCAGAAATTTTGCAAAACCCACCATAAAAGTGCTAGGTAAGGTGGTTTTCAGGGTGTTTGTGGAGTTATTTTTGGAGGACAAAGCTTAAACTACCATCTTCCTTTGGGAGATAAGGTAAATTTTCAAGAAACTCCTTCTTTACTTCAATTAATGGGCAATTTGTGGTTATAGTTGTTGAATTAGTAATTTTGTGAGAAAATTGCATGGGTTGTAGTGGATTTATGGATATTTCAGTTTTCTTGGTGAAATTTCTACCATAATATGAAGATTGATGATTAGTCATGGTTTGATAGTTTTGATATATGAAATATCTAGTGTTTAGATGGTAGTTGACTTGGTTTAAAGAAAATTCTGGTTTGTGGGTACAAATTCCAGCTTAGGGTTCCAATGGTAGTAATCTGCCCTGTTCTGCCTGAATCTGTTTGGCCATGTTAGATGCCGAACTAGCTTTATCATAAAACATAAAAGTTGTAGGGAATGATGTTTTATAGTTGCCTACAAAATTTCACCTCAATTGGAGTAACATAGCCTGTAAAAAGACGGAAATACCCTGACTGCCATAGGATTAAAGTCAGTGAACAGTTTTGACAGTGCACCAATTTGATCGCAGTTGTTCACCTTGATACGTACTGAATTAGTATTTAGCCAAAACATGAAAGTTGTATTTATATGTCTTAATTTTCTAACGCCCCTGGAATCACCTCATTTGGACTTAGGTGGCCTGAGTTATGGTTGTTTACGCATAGTACGTTTAACTAGCCCGAATGTGAGATTTTGGTTCTGTAAATGGCAATTTTGACTTAGATACACTACAAACTGGACTGAGATGTCTTCATCAAAGTTGTAGACCTTTGTCTTAGCTTAGAAACAGTATAATATTCACCTCAATCCGATAAGCGTAGCCTCGGTTGTGTCCGTTACGTAAAACAACATCAAATCTGTCTTTTGTTTCTTGACTCAACCTTCATTTCCGCACATGTTCCTAGCTTGATTTTGTACTTGTTTGACTTGGAGCCTATGGAATGGCTATTGAAATGAGATGATTTTGTGCGTGACTTTGGGATTGATTGAGGAAAATAATGAAGCCATAAATGGCTGGAAAATAGGTAAATACAAAGGGCGTGCTGTCCAAATTTACACTCGAGGATTAGGTAACGATTTGAGAGCGAATACCATATGAACCATCTAGGATATTTGCGTCTTCTTTTATTGAGATATATAAGTTAGAATCTGGCCGAAACTTGTACCCTTGGAAAAATGAAATTTTTGACTAATAGAAATACGTTTTCTTTGTCACTTCAACTCAAATGGAGATTTTAAAGTTTTACGAGTGAGCCTAAGTGTTACAAATATTTTACTTATATCCTTTGGTTTCAATGTACTCTTCTCACTACCAAAACTTATATTTTGTACTAGTACGTATTCGAATTTTCTTTGAATCACTTAAATCTTTGATATTTGAAGCATAATGTGTTCTTTTGATTATATTAGGGTTCCTTGGTGATTAAGGGTAATACCCAAAAGAACACTTTGGACGTTATTTTGCGTAAATAGGTGAGTGTTCCTTGTTTGTTATATTCCCCTTGACTTCATGACTTCATGGCTTGCTATTATTGTTGGATAACGTGCTAAGTGCCCTCAATGATTGCCAAAATGAGTTTTCCAGGCGAGTGTGTACTTTATCGCACTCGACCTAAACGAATGTGAAATTTTCAATGATTGAATGATTGAACTGTTACTTGTGCATGAATGTAAGCCTTTTGGCTGAACTGGGCCCTGCTCTTCGTTACCGATCGACTCGAGCCAGAAGCGGACTCGGTCGGGCGATATGGTGACCCTGGGTGAATGTTTGGTATACTCGAGTATTACCTTGTTGTCGGGTGGAGCCTGGCCAACGTCCAGGAAGGGGTGAATGAAATGAACGAACGAATGTCAATGCAAACGAGGGTTTTACTTACAAAAATGCATTTTTAAATGATTCGAGGAATACGAGGAATGACAGGAGAATGAATGAACGAACGAATGAATGAATGGCTCCCTTTGAGCCCGTATCCTTTTAATGAATGTGTTAGTATTGCTTTCCATTGTAAATGTTTCGTGAATTATTGATTATTGATGGTTAATGCATTGAACCTATTGTTTGATTATGTGTTCGGAACCTCACTGAGTTTTTAGCTCATCCCTTTAGTTTTGTTTTCCTTAACAGGGGAGGCGAGCAAGGACGAGAGCTCGGTATAGACTAGCCTAGACTAGTTTCAGATTTTTGTAATGGTTCTTGCCCTACCTTTCGGCACGGGCTGGATGTATGAAGGATTGAGAACCTTTGTATATTCGGTGTTTGTACTCCCTTTTGAGATAGAAATGTATATAAGTTTTGCTTTAAGTTTTGGATTGTTGATATATTTATTCCTGTGGTTTTATTCCGGTTTTAAGAGAGGATTGAAGTGAACGACTGAGTCCCGGTGAGAGCTGGGCAGGCGGTCCGCCGAACCCTTTGGTTCGCCTTAGGGGGAGGTGGGGCTGTCACAGGCATAGGCGGCTGTTCTGGTCTGTTGCACATTGCTACAGAGAGGCTAACAAACCTTCAGACAGGCTAGCCAAATTGAGGGCTGTTAGTGGAGTGGATACCTTGTTTACTACCTTCACCATGGTACCTCCTTTGGTCCGCGGTGATATTCGTATAGATAGATTAGGGTTCCCTAGCTTCCGTAGGAGGAGAGGCTAGATCGCCTTTGGTTTGTTACTGCTGTGGCTGTATTTGTCCTTTATTTGAGTTAATAAATAATATTTATTTTAAAAAAAATGATTAATTATCCTAGTATTAGTTATTTATATTATCGTTACAAGAATTACCCTAGAGGAAGTTAGAAGTTGCAACTTGTGGCTCTATTTTCTCTTACTCACAAACTGAATTTCAAAATAATTTCTTCTGATGAAATGTAACCTTTTGAATGTAGTTTCTAACGCCACCAACCATGCTCAATTTCAAATTGAATTGAGTGAGATGTGGTCTAATTACCGAACTGTACCAAATCTGGAAAACCCTAATTTTTGCTAGCCCAATGGCCTAGCTTGACTTGGGACTTGTTGTTTTGAAAATTCTGATGTCAATCACCTACCAAATGTATATTAGATGTTTCTTAGACCTTTGTTTAACAAATGAGCCAGATTTGAGTTGATTTCATGGGGCCAAATGTTTGAAAAAGAAAACGGAAGCAAGAAGATAGATTTGCCTTGGAAATTCCTTAAATTTGGTAGTTTTGTTAACTACCTTCACGTGAGAATTTTCAAATGAAATTTCGTAGAGGAGTATTCCTCCTATGGAAGTTGAATTTTACCAATTTTGGTGTCATTCTAAGACTGTTTTGATATACAAACAAGATACCGAAGTTGTTCTTCAAAATCTGGAAAGTTTACCAACAGTCTTCATTTTTGGGCCAACTTTGAGCTGCTATATTTTGGCACTCAAAACTCCGATTCTAGTTCTGTTTGTTGTGTTGAAAACTTTGATTGGAACTCTAATAGTTCTATGAATTTTAGAAGCTAGTTCACTTTTTATGAAGTTTTCCAAATTTCCAAAGTTTGCCAAAAACCAAGACTGAAACTGTCTTGTAGTGCGAATCAGCCATTTTAAACTGAAATTTGAGTGTTTTTGATTTAGAATCTTGGAAAAGTGTCTTCTAGGAACTTTTAGTACTTTGAAACTAGTTTCTAACGGTGCCAAGTTTTCCAATTTTGAACCTACAGAGTGTAAGATATGATTTTTCAAAAATTGCTCCTTAAAACTGAAATTTTTGAACTTGAAGGGAATTGAGTTTTTAGAAACTCTTCACTACCTTTTGATATTGAATGACCATTTTAGACTTGCCTTTTTGAAGGAAATCGGTTTTCCTTGCATTATTAAACACCACTTTTGAATCTTGAATTTTGAGCAAGTAAAGCTCTATTCCATGATATTTTCTTAGATTGTACAAGTGTACGATCTCTTTTGTTAATAAGAGACTTATAAGCGATAGTGTGTGATAGTTAATTATTATTTGCTCAGGCATTCAAGGGGACCTTCAAGAGGATCTCACGGTGGACGCCTAAACCCTCAATTGGGCACTACTTTCTTGTTTTTGATTGGTGAGTATCAAGTGTGTGAAAAAGTGTTACATGCTTCATTGTTATTAGTGATTGGGTATTTTGAAAATGCCGAGTCGAGTGGGTACTTTATCGCACTCGTTCTCATTTGAGTGAAGTGTATTTGAATTACTTGAAGTGAATATTTAAGTGAAGTGTTTCAATGATTATTTATGCTATGATTGCATAAGTCAATTGGAGTGAATCTCCTCGACTCTTAGTGGTAATAGTGGGGGACGCCCAAATCTCATTGGCCAACCTTGGACTCGAGCCGGCATGGGCTTGGTCGGGAATCTTGGTAAGCCATGAGAAAAACATAAGCTTGATCTATTGAGAGATCTTGCTTGGCATACTCGAGTAGTATCGCCTTATATAAAAGAAGAGCGGGCCCGGCATTGGGGTATGTAATGGTGAACGGAGAACAAGTAAGTGAAGTTTCTACGGACTAAATACCGACCCGGTTGACGGAGTGTCATCGCGGGGAGGTAATTGATCGAGCATTGGCAAAGCAAGTGGAACTTAGCTCTTGAGAGTTTCTATATCCTTGAATTGTTTCTATTTACTTTTCTCACTCGAATTGCTAATTACTTGATTACTACTGTTTTATTTGCTAAATGTGATTGCTACTTGGATTACGTGCTTGCATGTGTGTTTCTTGGCCTCACGAGCAATCGCTCACCCCGTAGATTTGTTTTCCTTAATAGGTACCAATATGGAGTGACACTCAAAGAAGCCTTTTGGTTGAACTTTTGATTAGGGATTTGAATGTATTTGACTAGACAATTTGGAAGTTGGATATTTTGAAAAGGGGATGTACCTTGAACTTGTGATGTAAGGTTGAATGCTTATGTATGGCAATGACTTCATACCTTTATTCCGATTTCATTGTTAGTATTGTACGTTTAAGTTTGAACTAGAATTGTATTGAGTCCTGGTGAGAGTTGGGCAGGCGTCCCGCCGATACCCTTTGGTTCGCCTTAGGGAGAAGTGGGGGCGTCATACTAATTGGTATGCTCGAATATTACCACCACTGTTTATTTCTGAATACGGAGCGTTAAGTGATAACACTAACATCTCCAAGCTTCACTGTGTGAGCGTTGGACAATGGCCAACGACTCCAATCTTGATTACTGAATACTTGGGGGCTATAAGCCATATCCTGAATTACTGTATATCTAGGACTATAAGTCCAACCTAGGGCTAGTTCGTCGAATCGAGCCGGCAAGGGTTTGGTTGACGAGATCGACGAACCTTGGGTACTTCTTGGACGTTCGGGCCCGGTAGGGGGTGATCGGTGGACTGGAACTGGTGTAAAGTGGGAATCTACGGACGTTATACTTTCGTGGTTGACGGAGAGTCAACGGATCTTGATCAAGCTACTGTGGAACTTGCTCCTGAAAGCAACCTATATCCTTTGACATGAATGTGTTCCTTACTGTACCTTTTTGCATGTTTTATCTGGCTGCTTGCTTAATTATATACTGGATTATGATCTCATTGAAGTTGACTTGTTTCTCGATGTCTAAATATGCTATCTTGTCTCGTATTTTACCTACTTAATTATTTAGAACCTCACTGGGCTTTTAGCTCATTCCATGCCATTTATTTTCCTTACAGGAATGAGAACATAAGAGGTTGAATTGAGGAAAGCCTCGATTTCTTCTAAGATTGTTAGTTGCTCGAGCGTGTACTTCATAGATATCTAACCAGCTTGTTTGGTTTGATTTTTGTAAGTCTGATCCTTTGATTTTATTTATAGATCGTGTGGATGTTGGAGGACCATGAGTGTATATGTTAAAGGTTGTAACTATCATTTTTTTTATTGAGGGTTTTATTTGTAAGTTTTCATGAATTGTGACTGAGTTCTGGCGAGAGCTGGGCAGGCAGTCCACCAAACCCTTGGGTACGCCCTACGGGGAGGTGGGGCTGTCACATTATCGGAGTGGATTAGGGTTGGTCTTTGAATTTTTCTCAAATGAAGCAAGGAAATCAAGATGAACTTTGAAAGTTTTTCTCTCCTATTTCCCTCTCTTAATTTCAGCAAAGACCAAGAAAAAATGAAGAAAATTTTTGTTCAAATGCATGATAAAGACTAGAGAAAGTCCTGTTCAATGGAAGCTTTAAACATTGACACTTGACACTACATGGTTCCATTCCTATCTCTTTATCTCTCTTGTGTTTCTAATCATATATTATACTTCTCCAATTAATTTTTAACTGTGACGCCCCGAAAGAATGAGTGTGAGGACCCGTAATTTTCTTAATTTTCTTTGAATTGCATGTTTTTCCACATTTTCTTTATTCGGAATATTTTAAAACATAATTTTTATTAGTAAATATAGTTTTTAAATGATTTTTCTAGTATCGGTTTGTTTTTGAGAAATTAAGAGCGTATATCGGACGTGGGACCCGCTAGTGCGAAAAGTTCGGTAAAATTCGGCCAATTAGGTTAAGTTTAGTATACCGGATTTTAGTTACTAGGTGCTAAGAGATAATTAGAGGTTACTTAAATAGATTGGTCTTGGAGAGACAAGAAGATAATCTCAAGCTTAAAGGGTGACAAGTGTCACCTTGTGATTGAAGGTTGGACTTTGACATTTGACCATCTTACTACCTTTACCAAATAAGTACCAAATTGATCCAAAATTACCTTCATTCTTCATCATCTTGGCTGAGCTTCACAAGGAGAAAAGAAAGGAAAGCTTTCATCTTGCTTCTTCATTTCTTGCTCCAATCAAACAATTTAACCGATTAAACTTGGATTTCCTCCATAAAACCTCTTAGTTTAGTGGTATTAAGGTTGGTTGTGAAGTGGTTTGGAAGACCAAGGTGCTAAGTTGCTTCCTTTCTTGAGTTGGTAAGGTGAGTAGCTAAGGAACCTCTCTTTTCTTCTCAATCATGTTTAATTAGTGGCTTATGTGAGTTAAAGAGATGGTTTTAGGGGTTATTTCATGACTTATGGTTGAGATGAGCAAATTTTTCTAATTATTGAGGATTTTATGGTTTAATATATAAATGATTGTTTAGTCATGGACTAATGGTTTGTTATAGTGTAAGATGGAGTTGGTATGAGTTGGAAATGATTGTTTGTGAAAAATTGTTGGTTTGAAACTAAAATTCCAGATTAGGGTTCCAAAGAAGCCTGTTTTGTCCGAATTTGGTTGAGCATGTTAGAGGCTGAATTAGCCTTAGGTTAAAACATAAAAGTTGTATAGAATGATGTTTTATAGTTGCCTATAAAGTTTCAGCTCAATCTGAGCTCGGTAACTTGTGAAAAGTCGGAAATACCCAGACTGGCCTAGGTTGGAGTTCAGCGAACAGGGTTGTCATTTCACCCAATCTGACCGTGACTTTTCACCCTAATCCTTACCGAATTAGAGTTTTACCAAAACATGGAAGTTGTATAAAATGGTGTAAAATAGCTACCTACAAAATTTCAGCTCGATCCGAGCACTGTATCATGTGAAATGACCGAAATACCCTTGACTGCCCATGAACCCTGTTCCGCGCCCAGATTTCTGTTTTCGTGGAGTTTTCCATTTTTGACCCTGAAAATGCTTGATTTGGCTTTGGAGGTCTTCTGATGAATTTGTATCCCTATCTCTTAGCTTCGAAACGGTGTATCTTTCACCTCCATCCGATAATCGTAGTGCCAATGGTGCCAAAACCGTAAATTGATGTCAAAACTATTTTTTTGGGGTAAAGCTTAATTCCATTTTCGGATTTTCCTGGTTTACTCTAGTGCTTATGTATTCTTATGGAGCCCTATTTTGGTGGTATTTGGACTTGGTTTATGACCGGTAATCGAGTCTTATTGTGCTTATTTGAGTATTTTAGGGCTGGACTTTCATTTCCGGTCATTTTCCTAGCTAAATTTTGTACTTGAATGACTTTAAGTCTATTGAATGGCTGTTGTGATGAATTTATATTTCGTATGACTTTGGGACTGGCTGAGGAAAATAATGAAGCCATGACGGCTGGAAAAGTAAGCAAATTTAGGGGAAATGCTGTCCAATTTTCTAGGCCGTTTAGTCTCTTTAGGTTTGAGTTGCCTTTTGAAAGTCATATTTTATTCTTTTGTACTAGTACTTA
>NW_020863756.1:0-143021 GCF_003713205.1 Coffea eugenioides
TTGGTTCCTTTTTCATTTTTTTCTTCTTCTTTGCCTCATGTATATTATTGTACCTTTGCGTAGTTTATTGTGTATTTTCTAAAGTTACATCACCAAAACAAAGGTTTGAAGTTACGGATCACCGTTTTATTTTATTAGGCCTTTGTTATCACCTTTGTTTCTCATTTTCCATTCTTAGGTTTATATCACTAATGGTTATCAAATAGAACTCATGAAACGTTGGAGATAAGTGGATAATGGATCTTGAAGCTTCATATTCACGCACTTTAATCACATCAATAGCGGAGTATTACTTTCTTTATCTTAGTTTCCCTTTTTACACATTGAGGACAATGTGCCTGTTAAGTGTGGGGGGGAGAATTGAGATGATATACATCGGTTGTTATTGAAATGATGTGGACTTGCTTTGGAAATATTTCTTGTCCTTTAATTTGTTCAAAACTGGGCTTGTTGGCAGGGAGTTTCATCCAGTTATAAGGGAAAACTCTGCCAAATTTTTTTTTCAAAATCTTGTCCAAAATTGTAAAATTGCCCCAAAAAGTTTCAAATTTTTTCAATTTTATCCAAAGGGTAACAAGTTTCATACTATTAGTAGTTCAAATTCCTTCTACTTTTGAGATAAATATATGTGATTTGAAACTTCTTTTCTCATTTAACTTGAAAATGACTATTATGTGATTATAATTTTTGCATTTGTAGGAAAGTATATCTTGTAAAGTGGAGAAAATTATGTCTAAATTTTGCATATTTGATGAAACTTGTTCTCTTTACTTGATTTTACATAATTAAATGATAAGTATGGTCAATAAGTGTAATACTTTTCTCATGATTATTCTTTCAAGGGACTTACTTTGAAAAAAGAAAAATAAAAAAAATAAAAAAAAAGGAATAAGAATTGCTTTACTCCAATGGTTCTTGTACTTAGTAACCAGGAGTTTTCATATAAAAATGTTGACTTTCGCGTAAAACAGTACTTGAATTAAGAGTATGCAACGCAACTTGAGTATGTGAAATGTTGAATAACCGGCGATCTCCATCTAAAAATATCGATCTTCGCGTCAAATGATACTTTCACAACTTAAGTATATATTTAGCTATATTATATGAAAAAATCCCTCTCTAAGTTGAATAAGAAGATGATCATGGGATTAGTTAGCATTTTTATTGACCATATGAGTTATTTACTTGTGACATTGGGTAAAGATGAGAAATTGAGTTGAACTAGAATAATTATGGTATAATTAGCTCTCCTTTACTTGATATTATGAGTACTTGAGTTTAATTGAATGATTGTATAATGGTCGTTTACCTTGTTTTGATGAAATGAAGTTGATGGTGCACATATATTTGTTTTCAATCTTTGGATCATTGTTGGTTGGTATTTCTTATTGCTTGAGAACAAACAACGGTTCAAGTGCGGGGGTATTTGACAAGTATATATTTTACGTGTTTTTAGTGTAATTTATTAGTTAGTTTTGATGTGTTTTAGTTACTTTTATAGCAAATAAACTTAGATTCTAGTGAAAATGCATTTTGTGGTTTAAGTGTGAAAAATAGCAGTTCTACGGATTTTTATGATAAAAACTTCATGTTTTTATAGGTTTAATGATTCAATCATCAAATGGCATGATTTGAGAAGATAATTAGATGATTGATGATGGTTTGAAGTGGTAAAAAAAAGACATGAAGTGCAAGAGATGAAATGCAATCAAGAATAAAAGAAAGCAAGTTTCACAGCTTTGACATCTTATGGTATTTTGGCTCTATCTTGAGTTAAAAGTATTGGATTGAGGTGATTCTTAAACTATTTTGAATTTAGGAGATAGATCTACATTTTGTATGAAGACATCGAAGTCCATTTCAGTTATTTTCATTGTCAAAAAGTCGAAATACAGAAGTGAAATTCTGTTGTCGAAAGCTGAAACAGAGGTCTGACCAGTTGATGGTATTTTGATCATATCTCGGTCCACAGAGCTCCAAATGAGATAATTCTTGAGGCAGTGGAAAACTAACTCAAAAGGATACAACTTTCGTGTTTTGTACAAGAGTTAGTTCGGCCTCCATCATCAAGAAAACAGCAGTTGAAATGGCGTAGAAATGAATACGTGACTTGAGAATACGTGGGTTTAGTCGCGTATTCTCTAGTCGCCTACTGTAGTCTGATTTCTGCAACTTGCTCATCAACTTGCCTTGCTTTCACACAACTTTTCCAACTCAATTCCAACTATCAATCTCGGTTGTATCTGATCAAGAAAAGGTTGGAAAGTTGGAAAGACAACTTATGAAAGTTCAGGAATAAAAAATGACAACTAGAAACAACTCATTTGGCTCTTGAATCCTTTATAAATAGAAGCCTTTGGAGACCATTTTCACAACTTTGGAAGGCTAGAGAAACTCACCAAAAATATAGCTTTCACTAGAGTTTTCTTAGTTCATTAGTTAGGCTAGTATAGTATAGTTAGTGTAGTTTTTCCTTTTTGTATTTATAGTTAGATTTGGATGAAGATTGAGGTGCAAAGATAGAGACTTTGAAACTCATGTGACAAGGGTGACTTCTCTCCTATCACTTTCTCTTTTGTATTAAGTTTATGTTTAACTATAATACAAGTTTGGATCTTGTTTTTCATGTTTAGTTAAAGTTTATGCCTAGAGTATGGATGAACTTTCTATATCTTGTTTGTGATGTTTACTTGATTATTTGATGATATTATTTTGACCAAGTTATTTATCATTTTTGCTTTTCTAATCATGATTAACCGGCCATTAGTTGTGATTATCTAAAGGTGTTAAGTTTGCAATGAGACTTGGAATTTTAACACTAGTTCAAGAAAATGATAAACCTAGGGAGTTCACTCACGAGAGTAGAGGAGCAAGCACCTTTGTGGCCTTAATGACTTGTTTCATACAATTTCATAGAAGAAATGAACTTGTAGTTAATTCATAACCACGAGAGTAGGTATGGTTTAGCTACAAGTATAGTTGATTCACTACGAGAATAGGTTTCACATATATTAGGAAATTATGCCATAACTAGCCAAGATAATAATATTTACTTAACCGGTAACTTCACTTGCAAGAGGAGTAAGGAATTCCATATCTCTAGGAGCTTTCTAGTGTTATTTTCATTAATTTTATATTTATGATAGTCTAGATAATAAAGGAGTTCGAAAAACACTGGTAATTGCAATCTTCCCTGTGGGATCGACCTTTAATACCCTATACTCGCTCACGATTAGTATATTTGCGATAAATCGCGTGTGGGGTATTTAGGATTTATAAATATAAAACTTGATTGTGGATGAGTTAATTGTATATGTATATTCCGCGCACGTTAGGTATAAATTGGATTTAAACTTGAACTTATATTAAAAATCCGTCACTTAAGATTATCACAATTAATGGCCGATTAATCATGATTAGATAAGCACAAGTGATAAATAACTTGTTCAAAATAATATCATCAAATAACCAAATAAATGTCACAAACAAGATATAAAAATTCATTCATAACTCTGTGTATAAACTTTAGCAAAATATGAAAGAAAACACCATACTTATATTATAGCTAAACATGAAATCAAATACAAAAGAGAAAGTGATAAGAGAGAAGTCACCCTTGTCAAATGAGATCCAACTCTCCATCTTTGCTCTTCAATTCTTCATCCAAATCTAACTATAAATACAAGATGGAAAAACTATACTAACTGTACTATACTAATGAACTAAGAAAAACTAATGAAAACTACATTTTAGTAGTGCCTCTAATCTCCCAAAGTTGAAAAAAATGTTCTCCAAAACTTCTATTTATAGAGAATTCAAGCCACAAATAAATTATTTCGATTGACAAATTTGGCTCTTGAAATCTCCAAAGGTTGTTTCTCCAAGTTTCCACACTCTTCTTGAGCATATACAACCAAAATTATTTGCTGGAATTGAGTTGGAAAGTTGTATGAAAGTAGGGCAAGTTGATGAGCAAGTTGTAACTACATTTGAAGAATACATGACCTTAGAAAACGCGGGCTGAGGTCGCGTATTTAGGTCACGTTTTGCCTTATTGCAGGTTTGCTCAATTCTGGTCAATCTTTATCCTTGCTTTGTTTTTGCACCAAATTTCATTGATATTTCCTTGATGATAGAGACTAAACTAACCCTTATATAAAACATAAAAGTTGTAACTCTTTGAGTTAGCTTTCCAATGCCTCAAGAATCATCCAATTTGGAGTTCTGTAGACTAAGAAATTGCCAAAATAGCCTTTTCTGGTCAATCCCCTATTTCAACTTTCGACAATAGAAATGACCGACTATATTTTGATATTTTAACTAGGAAGACTCATAAAATAGATTTCAATGTCTCATAATAAATGTATAGTTATGTGTTATCTTCAAAATGATTTAAGAATCACTTCAATCCGATACTTGTAGTTCAAGATATAGTCGAAATATCACAATGTGTCAAAGCTGTATAACTTTTCCTCTTTTGTACTTAACTGCATTTCCTCTTTTGAGTATTGGCACTTCATATTTTCTTTAAATCACTTCAAACCATCAACAATCATCCAAATATCTTCTCAATTCACTCCATTTGATGATTGAATCATTAAACATACAAGAACATGAAGTTTTCACCATTAAAATCCATAGAAATACAATTTTTGATACTTAAAACCATAAAATACATAACTTCACTAGAAACTTAGTTAATTAACTATACAAATAAATAAAACACACAAAATACATATAGTTTTCAATGTTATTGCCTCCGAACCTCGAGTCAATAATTTAAATCAAATAAAATGCAAATAATAACATAAGGAATACTAGTTTTCATTGTTATTGCCTCTGAACCGTTCCCAAATATGCTTGACCAAGTCCAATCGAAGTTGATGATGTACTTCTTGATCACATAATTTCATGTTCCTCTGAAGATAATATTGAAAATTTTCAGCTGAACCTTGAGTCACAGGAATCATTGGATCATCATCATTTCATCCCAGCTTTTTATTGCATCTCCTTCATCTTCGACAATCATATTGTGCAATATGATGCATGTGTACATTATATTTGGATATGGAAAATTGGATACATGGGAATTGGATATGGACAATGACGGGTATTTTACATACGTACAAGTTAAAAAAAAAACCAAATTACACCCATTCAATGCAAGTATACAGGTCAACTAGTAGTTTAGGGTATATATCGGGTTGATCCTACAGGGAAGAGTGAGCAATTACCGGTATTACTAAAGCTTCTCTATTATTTAGACTATCAATGAATTATAACAAATTTAACCTACGAAAATTATACAAAATAACAAATAAAAGCTCCTTAGGTTGTGGTATCCCTAACTACTCATGCAAGTGCTATATTTGGATCATTGAGTACTACGTCTAGGCTAGTTATGGTGTAATTTCCTTATGCATTTCAATCCTAATTTCGTAGTGAATCAATTATACTTATAACTAATCCATACCTATTCTCATGGTTATGAAATTAGCTACAAGTTCATTTGTTTAGTGAAATTACATGAAATGAATCACTAAAAACCACATAGGTGCACCTCTACTTTTGTGAGTGTACTCCCTATGTTTAGCACTTCTTGAACTAGTGTTAAATCTCAATTTTCATTGCAGAAACAATATCTTAGATAATCACAATCAATGGTACCAGATTAATCATGATTTAAAGAGCCAAAGTGCTAAATAACTTGCTCAAATCATAGCAATCATAGCAATCAAATAACCAAATAATAAACACTAACAATTATAGAAATTCAATCAAACCCAAGGCTTAAACTTTAGAGACACATATTAAACACAAAATCCAGAACTTATATATTAACTAAATTTGGAATCAAGCAGAAAAGATAAAGAGTTTGGAAGGAATGTAACCCTTGTCACATGAGTTCATCTCCTTGCCTTCTTCATCCTCCATCTTTGTCTTTGCCTAGCTAATAAACAAGAATGGATGAACTACTAGCTAAACTATCCTACACTAAGAAGAATGGCAGAGCTACATTTTTGCAGTCCAAGTTTTCTCCCGTATCTCCCTCTATTCTCCTCTCTATCTTGCAATGAATTTGGCTATATAAAGATGAAAGATTGGTCAAGACTTGAGGTTTACACCTCCCTTTTACAGTTGGAAATATTTCTCACATGTCTAGCATCACATGTGAGTTGGTAGAGGTGAAATTGAGTTTTACGCGTACATAGCAGCCTTTTCTGACCACAATCCGGCCAGGAATCCGGCCACAAATCCGGCCTAATTGCTACAGTGACATTTGGTCACTTCTGGTTCAATTTCCAGCTCTGCTCCGATTTTTGCATCAACTTCCACTGAACTTTTCTTGATGATAAAAGCTGATTTAGCTCTTGACCAAAACATGAAACTTGTAGCCCTTTGAGTTAGCTTTCCAATGCATCAAGAATCACCTCATTTGGATCTGTGTAGGCTGTGAAATGATCAAAATCCCTTGCCTGCTCACTGCCCTGTTTCAGCTTCGACCAATAGAAATTAGCTACTGTAATTCGGCTTTTTGACCTAGAAAACCTTCAAACTGGATTCAGATGTCTTCACCAAAGTTGTAGATCTATCTCTTATCTTCAAATTGGTTTAAGAATCATCTCATTTTGGCTATATTGTAGCTCAAATTATAGCCAAAATACGAAAATGTATCAAAACTATCAAAATGCACAAAATTCAAGTAAAAAGTGATAAAAACCTCATTTAATTACTTAAAAGCATTTTTCACCAATTATAGCCAAAATGATTCATTTTATTCCAATAATATACCCAAAGTGACTAAAAATAATATAAAAAGTCATACAATTATTACATAAATTAGTCACTTATTAAACTCCTCCATACTTAAATCATTGCTTGTCCTCAAGCAATCCACACATAATCAACTACAATGATTCAAGAGGTGAAATAATATATGCACTTTGTCTAATTTAATTCCTCAAGACTTGGAAAATAATCATTATATCATTGTTCAAATTACACTAAATACTCATAATATCAAATAAAGGAAAGATAATTATACCCTAAATTCAACAAGTTAAACTTAATCTCTTACCCTAACTTAATTTTACAAATAAGCAAATCACATAGTCAATTTATAGCCTTCGTCCTCGTATAATCATCTTTTTCTCAAAATTCTATAACTAAGAGGGATTTATTCATACTAATTTTTACTTAAATAGTGAGAATGCCTTTTTATGCGAAAATCGACATTTTTAGGTGAAGATCCCCGGTTACTCAACATTTCACCTATTCAAGTTGCTATGCATACTCTTAATTCAAGTATCTTTTTACGCGAATGTCGATATTTGTAGATGTCAACCCCCGGTTACCCGACACGAGAATCATTGGAGTAGAACAATTTTTATTTACTTTATTTTCTCTTTTTTTTTTTTATTTTTCTCTCTTTGTTTTTTTTTCTTTTTCAAAAAGAAAGGACAATAAATAGATATTCCCTCTTAGAAAATATATAAGAATAATCAAAGGAGGAGTATAACCTTTATCGACTATATCAATCACTTACTTGCAAAATTAAGTAAAGAGAAGAAATCTCATTAAACATGTAAAATTATAGGCATAATTTTCCTCACTTTACCAAATATACTTTCTAAAATGTAAAAATTCTAATTGCATAATAACTATTTTCAAGTTAAATGAGGACTCAACCTTCCAAAATACACATAAAGTTTCAACAATTGGAAGAATTAAACTCTTAAGGTTGGAACAATTTAGCCCTTTTTAAAATAAAAATGCAAAAAATTAAAGAATTTTTGGGCCATAGTGCAATATTAGAAAAGATATTAGAAAAATTTTGACAGAGTTTCCCCTTATAAATGGACAAAACTCTCTGCCAATAAACCCAATTTCAAGCAAATTATCCACATGGCAAATAATTCAAACATAATTCCAACATTTCTACGCATTTAGATTCACAAAATATCATTGCATAGCAAGTAAATGCAAGCCCAATATTTTCCTCCCCCACACTTAAACTTCGCATTGTCCTCAATGTGAGAAAAGGAAAATAAATAAAGAGTAAAAGAAAATACTGCTCAATTGAACTTGCGCAATCCGAATCCATGTCCAAGTGATGAATTTCCAACCTTAAATAGTCTGAATCACTAACACCACAATAGAGATAAAGATCACTTGGATTAGTTCACACAAAAGAAATAAGAAAAATCACTAAAAAGGTAAACATCACAAGTACTACGGAAAATAAAAGAAAAACTAGCGGCAATGTCACAAGGTGGCGAGCACTCCCTCAAGTAGTCGCTTGGTCAGGTGAAGATGGTGGAGTCGGAGGAGTTTCAATACCTAACTTGGTCTCGATGCGACGAAGACGCTCGGAGTTCCGTTTGTTCTCTTGGCGGCTCTTCTTCACTTCAGTCTCGACGCAAAGCAGCTTATCCATTATCTTCTTCAAAAACGACCGAGTGTCTTGAGGTGAGGATGGACGACGGGAGGAAGACGGCTCAGTTGAGACCGGTGGGGTGGTTGTTTCAACCCCTTGAGCTCCTTCAATACGTTCAATCTCAGCTTCCTCCTCGTGCCGAATGTTTCCTTGAGCACTTTCTTGAGTCGAAGTGTTGGAATGTATGCCCTAAAATAATGTATTTGTTTTTATTTTATACATTCCTAAATTATATGTTTTGTATTTTAATAACTTCTTATTTATCTGTTAAATATTAGATATAACTGATAAAGTCTTTAGAATGTTTACTAATGTGATGGAAGTCACAAGAGTTGATAACTATGAGATATCAATCGCTTTTATAGTAATATTCTTAAAATTTCCTAGTTATAGTACTAATGAAATAGGACATCTTTAGTACGGTAAAACTAGTACACAGTTAGCCTCTAATTAATGTAATTAGTGGTTGTTCTCATCAACTATGGTATGATGATACCTAGGCTAATGTGTAGATGATTTGGAAAGTACAAATGCATTGGATTGATCCATTTAGAGATCCCGTTAGGATATCTATCTAGTGCCAATGGTGTATCTCTAGTGAAAAATTATGTAAGTGATCCTACGACTTGAGATCACCATAATATCTTGAGTGTGAATTGCTACATTTTGACTCTAATTACTTGTTACTCTTTGTGAGTGCCTTAAAGTGTAGAAGTTGGATGTAGTGTGAAGCATGTAAAGAAAATGGGTGATTGAGATAGGATTTACCACTCCGATAGAAGGAGTTGATATCCGGATGGCCACTAGTGAGAAATTAACCCTAAAGTCGACTATTAGGTAAATTGAAGAATGTCTTCAATTTAACCTAATTAAGGGTAAATTTCGGGAACTAGAAAATTTAATTAGTCATCAGGGAATTGGCACTTATTCCTTATTCCTGACTAATTGGATATCTTTGGTGAAAGGATAATAATTACACGGTAATTTTTCACGGAAAGGTTAGGTCAAATTCCCTTGACTAATTCCGAATAATTGGGCAATCGCGATGTGTTGCTAGACACCGCTCGTGATTTATAATTATGGATTAATTATTTATTATAAGTTATGATAAAATAAAGTCATTTATTTTATCTAATTATTAAACCATAATTATTACCAATGCATTCGGGACCTATTGAGTCACACGCAATAGAGATTTAATCCTGGATTGAAACTATGTAAATTGTCGGGGTTTAATTTTAAAAGAAAATTAATCCCAGGCCTATTTGAACAGATAAGAGTAAATGGTTATCTCTCATCTATCAGATAATGATAGATAGAGTCTTGTGTGATGAGAAGTCTTATTGTTTTGATTTTGAATCAGACAAGAAGACTCATCATTCTATATTATCATATATCTCTCTCTCTCTCCAATTGATTTTTGGAGAGCTGATATACAGATACAGAGCGTGAGCGTCACATGAGAGAGAGAGAAAAAAATACACGTTCAAAAGAGTAAGAAGGCTAGCATCTTTTTCTCTTCAAGACATAGTTCGTGAGACGATCCAGGGTTGCTCTAGCGTGGATATCAGTAGAGACAGGACGACTGGACTGCTCAAGGGCTGACCATCCTCAAACAACACTGCAGGGAGACGCCGCTTGGATTAAGGTAATCCTAAAACTCTAGTTTTAGTACATCATACGTAAAATCTAGGGTGATTCCTGGATGGTTTTAGGGAAAAATTTTTAATTTTCCGTTGCGTAGTGTCCCTAAAACCCAACAGTGGTATCAGAGCCATCCCTAAGAATTTTACGGATGATGTTAAGCAATTTTGGATTCATGGATTAATACTGCTGATTGGATTTAATTAATATGCGAAATTTTGGGAAAATTAACTTTCGTTTTTCAAGAGAAAAAAAAAAGGGTTTTCATGAAAGGTTTTGAAAAACTGCGTTAAGCGCATGAAGCAGCCGCAGCCGTAGGTTTTCATAAGCACCTGGTTTTTCCTTTTTCCCCTTCTTTCGTGGATTTGGGTCACCCATGGTCATAGTTGATCATCTGCAAAAGTTGCAGGATGATCATTGGACCAAAAAAAAAAAAAAACCGACATAGCAAGTTTGCGTTAGCAAACCTTCGGCTGCTGCGATGTTGCGGCTGCAAGGGTTGCCGCCAACTGCTGCTGCCATGTGAGGCCATGGTGGTTTTCCTTGGTGGCAGTGGTATGTTGTACGCCTGGTGGTGGTTGCTGGGTAGAAGAGCTATGAGCTCTCTAGGACAAAACCGCAGCAAATTTGCTGCAGGCATCGGCAAGGGCACAGCAGCCTCCTCACGGTTGCTGCCCATGACCTGCGGTGGCTGCTACCAGGAGCCGCTGCCACTGGTGGTCAGTGGAGACTCCAGTGGTGGTGGCTGTTGCGGTGATAGCTCCGCTATCCAGCAAACAGGCGTGATAACGAAGAGTAGCAGCAATCAAGCACGGGAAAACTTTGCACCTTGGTGTTGCAGCCGAGTGGTTGCTTCCAGTGATCACCCTGGTGGTTGCCGCTGGGAGTTGCTGCCGTTGATGGTCGGTGGAGACCTCAGCGGTGGTGGCTGAAGTGGTGGTGTCCAGAGGTAGTTGCCGGAACTGCTAGAAAACAAGAGCAGTAGTGGTTTAGGAAACTATTGTTTTGAGAATTTGAAGTTTTAAAACTTTTGACAATTTTTTGAATTAGATCCCTTTTTAATTGTTAAAAAGTGTCATGGGATCTATTATTCATATTTATTAGGTTGGGAATTGATTCACAATTAATTTGATTAATTGGAATTATCTTTCCAATTATTTTCCTAATTTAGTTAGGAATAACCATGACCTAATAAAAAATTAATTTTACCAAAATTTCTCGCATATGCATGGACCCAAATTTTGTTTGGGACCTTAGGAATTAAATCCAATTAATCTATGAATTGAGATTGCTTATTTTACATGCTTTTCTTTTATTTAAAGTTGTTTAAATTGTGAAAATGCATGGTGGATGGTTGTGGATATAGTACGCAATATGATTGTGGCATTTTGGATGGTTACAATCATTCTAGGTTTGAATGGTTGTAATTAATTTTAAAATAGGGCCTGCGTGTCCTGCCTTTCTTATTTTCTAATTGTAATTTCTTTTCTCATCTAAATTCCCCCCGAATGTAACTCGGGGTTTCTTCTATACTATTTGTAATGTACAATAGATAGGAATAGATGATAGGAATTTATATTATCTATATAGAAATTGTAACTTTGAAAAGAAGAAAGGAGGCATACTACAACGAAGGGGTTCGTCTCGGTATTAAAGTTTTTAGCCACATGCTAATTTTCCTAATGGCCGGGGAAATTAATTTAGGAATATCCACAACCATCCATGATTTAAATTCATGTTTATACGTTTTTGAAATGGTGATATGCATGTTTATTGATGAGACCAAATGAGCAATTTTTTTTCAAAAATTTTAATTATAAAATATTTTTGGAAAAGAGAGACAAATCCCTCAACTAAAATATTAAATCAATAAAATGCCTTCCATCATTATAGCATAAAACTAGAGTAGTTATTAAGTGCTAGCTTGTTGGGATTCACCCAAGGCTGCCTTACTTACTACGTGTTTTTGCTATGAGAAATGTCCTCAAGAATGATGGGTTTGATTTAACTAAAATTATGATTTGTTGGAATTCACTCAAAATCATTAATTTTAGAGGCAAGTGTTGGGTTGATTCATAGAGATTTAAAGTCAAGAGTTGACACCCAACTGATTTAGGAATTACAATAAGTTGTAATTGGTAAAAGTACCTACCTTTCATAATTATTTTCGATTTGTTGGGACACACTCAAGGTCGAAATAAATTAAGATAGGATCCTAGCCACTATGAAATTTTAGAAATTCTCGATTCAATTTTAGAGGGTAATTGATTTGAAAAAAAAATAGTGGAAATAAAATCATAATTTTGAAGTTTTTATGATTTTATTAAACAAAACATTTTTCTAACAAATTCTATCTTTCACTTTGTTGTAGAATGAGTAACAATTTGAGCCTTCGTACTATTCTTACTGATTGCAAACTCAACGACACGAACTTTCTTGATTGGCATCGTAATGTCCTTATCGTTCTCACTCATGAGAAAATTGAGTATGTACTTGATGGTCCAATGTCTCAAGAGCCTGAACCTATTGCACCTGCTGCTGTTAGAAATGCTTATAAGAAACATAAGGATGACAATAGGGAAGTTTCATGTATCATGGTAGCTTTCATGACTCCTCAGCTTCAGCAGCAGCACATGAACATGGGGGCGTATGATATTGTACAACACCTGAGAGAGTTGTTTGAACAACAATCAAGGACGGTTAGATATGATACCTCTAAAGAATTGTTCAGGTGCAAGATGGCAGAGGGAGCACCTGTTGCTCCGCATGTCTTAAAAATAATTGGGCTAATTGAAAAATTGGTCGAATTAGGCTTTAAGATGGATCAGGAGCTGAATGTTGATTTAGTGCTCCAATCTCTACCAGATTCTTTCTCACAGTTTGTTATGAACTATCAAATGAATAATCTGCAGCACACTTTGCCTCAATTGTTGAATGTGCTGAAAACTGTTGAGAAAGAAATCAAAAAGGGAAAAGGCTCTACTGGTGTGCTTGTCGTTGCTTCCTCTAAGAAGAGGAAGAGGCAAGAAAAGGGATTTAAGAAATCCAAAAACAAGCCCATCCAAAAGCCCAAAAAGGCAAAGGCGGGCCAGTCCAAAGCAACCTGCTTCCATTGTAATCAAACTGGACATTGGAAAAGGAACTGCAAGTCATACTTGGAGAGCCTGAAGCAAAAGAAGCTTGCTGAAGCTTCATCATCAGGTACATATACGATTGAGATTAATGTGTCTACTTCCAAATCAGACTCTTGGGTATTAGATACCGGATGTAGTTCTCACATTTGCACATCTATGCAGGGTCTAAGGGACAGTAGAAAGTTGGGAAAAGGAGAAGTCACCCTACGTGTGGGCAATGGAGCAAAAGTTGCTGCTTTAGCTGTAGGGACTTATTATATCACTTTACCCAGTGGATTGATTTTAGAATTATTAAATTGTTATTGTGTTCCAGCACTTACTACAAACATCATTTCTATTTCCTGTTTGGATTTAAATGGGTTTCGGATAACCCAGGAGAATAAATGTTGTTCTTTTTCTAAAAATGGTGTGTTTTATGGTTCTGGAAGTTGGAATAACGGTTTATATATTCTAGATCTTGATCATCAAATTCTCAATGTGAGTGAAAAAAGAATGAGAACAGATAAACTAAATAAAACCTACCTCTGGCACTGTAGGCTTGGTCATGTAAATGAAAAACGCATCTCCAAGTTATACCAACATGGATACTTGGATTCATTTGATTATGAATCATATGATACATGCGAAACTTGTTTACTTGGCAAAATGACCAAAATGCCCTTCACTGGAAAAGGGGAACGAGCCAGCGATTTACTTGGGCTAGTACATACTGATGTATGCGGTCCAATGTCGATCACTGCTAGAGGTGGTTTTTCATACTTCATCACCTTCACAGATGACCATTCGAGATATGGTTACGTGTATTTAATGAAATACAAATCTGAATCCTTTGAAAAGTTTAAGGAATTCAAGAATGAAGTAGAAAAACAAACCAATAAAAGTATTAAGACACTACGATCTGATCGTGGTGGAGAATACTTAAATGACGAGTTTGGAGTTTATTTAAAGGATAATGGAATAGTTCCACAATGGACTCCTCCAGGTACACCACAGTTAAATGGTGTATCTGAAAGGAGAAATCGAACCTTATTGGATATGGTTCGTTCTATGATGAGCCACTCAAGTGCCCCAAAATCGTTTTGGGGATTTGCATTAGATGCAGCCTCTTATACTCTTAATAGAGTACCCACTAAAGTTGTCGACTCCACACCATATGAGATATGGAAAGGAAAGAAACCAAATCTGTCTTATATGAAGGTTTGGGGTTGCCCAACTTATGT
The DNA here is from genome assembly GCF_003713205.1 of Coffea eugenioides. Classification (NCBI taxonomy): domain Eukaryota; kingdom Viridiplantae; phylum Streptophyta; class Magnoliopsida; order Gentianales; family Rubiaceae; genus Coffea; species Coffea eugenioides. Next base: position 14,436 of record NW_020863756.1, read on the forward strand.
GAAGAGGGCAGAGTCAGACAAGCTTGAAGCTAGATCTGACAAATGTTTGTTTGTAGGGTATCCAAGAGAGTCTATAGGATACTATTTCTACAATCCAATTGAGCAAAAGTTGTTTGTCTCAAAACATGCTATTTTTCTAGAGAAAGAATACATTCTAGAAAGAAGCAGTGGGAGTAGAATAGATCTTGAAGAAATTCAGGATCATCCAACAAACATTGAACGATCTAACAGCTTCAACCACATAATGATGGGGCAGATACTGAAGCTGTTGATACACAAGAGTTTCGTAGGTCAGTAAGAACACGCTCAACTCCCAAGAGATACCAATTTCTTGTGAGCCATAGCAATGATGTTCTAGTCATTCAAGATGACGAACCTACAACCTACCAAGAGGCAATAAGTAATCCAGACTCCTCTAAATGGTTAGAAGCCATGAATTTCGAAATAAATTCCATGTATGACAATAAGGTGTGGACCTTAGTTGATCCACCTGAAGGGATAAAACCTGTAGGGTGTAAATGGATCTTTAAGAAGAAGACTGACATGGATGGTAATGTGGTTACCTATAAAGCTAGACTGGTAGCCAAAGGCTACAAGCAGAAAGAGGGAATCGATTACGATGAAACTTTCTCACCAGTAGCTATGCTTAAATCCATTCGGATATTGCTTGCCATAGCAGCATATCATGACTATGAGATTTGGTAGATGGATGTAAAGACCGCGTTCCTTAACGGGACATTGCATGAGAATGTGTATATGACACAACCTGAAGGCTTTACATCTACAAATTCTAGTCAAATATGTAAGCTACAAAAGTCTATTTATGGACTTAAGCAAGCATCTAGGAGTTGGAACATCCGATTCGATGGGACGATCAAAGAGTTTGGATTTCTCAAGAATCCGGATGAACCTTGTGTGTATAAGAAAGTTAGTGGGAGTTCGATTGTTTTCCTTATTTTATATGTAGATGACATATTAATAATGGGAAACAATATACCGATGTTACAATCGGTAAAGGGTTGGTTGTCGAAGAACTTTTCCATGAAAGATTTAGGAGAAGCAGCCTATATATTAGGCATTAAGATCTATAGGGATAGATCCAATAGGTTACTAGGTCTTTCACAATCTACATACATTGATAAAGTGCTAAAGAGGTTTAGCATGGATCAGTCTAAGAGGGGTAATTTACCTATGACTCATGGTATAAGTCTTTCTAAAAACATGTGTCCAAAGACACAAGTTGAGACTGATAAGATACACAATGTTCCATATGCTTCGGCAATTGGATCAATTATGTATGCTATGTTATGTACAAGACATGATGTCTCCTATGCTCTGAGTGTCACAAGCAGATTTCAGGCTAATCCAGGTGAGGGTCATTGGATAGCCGTTAAGAACATTCTTAAGTACTTAAGAAGAACCAAAGATTTGTTCTTAATTTATGGAAAGGGTGAGTTAGAACTCAAAGGCTATATTGATGCAAGTTTTCAATCAGATAAGGATGATTGTAAATCACAGTCAGGTTTCATTTTTACTCTTAATGGAGGTGCCGTCTGTTGGAAGAGTTCCAAACAAGACACCACAGCAGATTCTACAACAGAGGCTGAGTACATTGCGGCCGCGGAAGCAGCTAAGGAAGCAGTTTGGATCAAGAAGTTCGTAACTGAACTTGGTGTGGTTCCAACCATTGTTGATCCGGTCACTTTGTACTGTGATAACAATGGAGCTATAGCTCAAGCCAAGGAACCTAGGTCTCATCAGCGATCCAAACATGTGCTTAGGAGATTTCACTTGATTAGAGAAATCGTTGCTAGGAATGACGTAAAGATAGAGAGAGTCTCCACAGAGGATAACATAGCTGATCCTCTTACTAAAGTTCTTCCTCAAAAGAAGCATGATAGTCATGTATTATCTTATGGGATGAAAAACATGGATAATGTGTTTTAGTGCAAGTGGGAGATTGTTGGAATGTATGCCCTAAAACAATGTATTTGTTTTTATTTTATACATTCCTAAATTATATGTTTTGTATTTTAATAACTTCTTATTTATCTGTTAAATATTAAATATAACTGATAAAGTCCTTAGAATGTTTACTAATGTGATGGTAGTCACAAGAGTTGATGACTATGAGATATCAATCGCTTTTATAGTAATATTCTTAAAATTCCCTAATTATAGTACTAATGAAATAGGACATCTTTAGTACGGTAAAACAAGTACACAGTTAGCCTCTAATTAATGTAATTAGTAGTTGTTCTCATCAACTATGGTATGATGATACCTAGGCTAATGTGTAGATGATTTGGAAAGTACAAATGCATTGGATTGATCCATTTAGAGATCCCGTTAGGATATCTATCTAGTGCCAATGGTGTATCTCTAGTGAAAAATTATGTAAGTGATCCTACAACTTGAGATCACCATAATATCTTGAGTGTGAATCGCTACATTTTGACTCTAATTACTTGTTACTCTTCGTGAGTGCCTTAAAGTGTAGAAGTTGGATGTAGTGTGAAGCATGTAAAGAAAATGGGTGATTGAGATAGGATTTACCACTCCGATAGAAGGAGTTGATATCCGGATGGCCACTAGTGAGAAATTAACCCTAAAGTCGACTATTAGGTAAATTGAAGAATGTCTTCAATTTAACCTAATTAAGGGTAAATTTCGGGAACTAGAAAATTTAATTAGTCATCAGGGAATTGGCACTTATTCCTTATTCCTGACTAATTGGATATCTTTGGTGAAAGGATAATAATTACACGGTAATTTTTCACGGAAAGGTTAGGTCAAATTCCCTTGACTAATTCCGAATAATTGGGCAATCGCGATGTGTTGCTAGACACCGCTCGTGATTTATAATTATGGATTAATTATTTATTATAAGTTATGATAAAATAAAGTCGTTTGTTTTATCTAATTATTAAACCATAATTATTACCAATGCATTCGGGACCTATTGGGTCACACGCAATAGAGATTTAATCCTGGATTGAAACTATGTAAATTGTCGGGGTTTAATTTTAAAAGAAAATTAATCCCAGGCCTATTTGAACAGATAAGAGTAAATGGTTATCTCTCATCTATCAGATAATGATAGATAGAGTCTTGTGTGATGAGAAGTCTTATTGTTTTGATTTTGAATCAGACAAGAAAACTCATCATTCTATATTATCATATATATCTCTCTCTCTCCAATTGATTTTTGGGGAGCTGATATACAGATACAGAGCGTGAGCGTCATATGAGAGAGAGAGAAAAAAATACACGTTCAAAAGAGTAAGAAGTCTAGCATCTTTTTCTCTTCAAAACATAGTTCGTGAGACGATCCAGGGTTGCTCTAGCGTGGATATCAGTAGAGGCAGGACGACTGGACTGCTCAAGGGCTGACCATCCTCAAACAACACTACAGGGAGACGCCGCTTGGATTAAGGTAATCCTAAAACTCTACTTTTAGTACATCATACGTAAAATCTAGGGTGATTCCTGGATGGTTTTAGGGAAAAATTTTTATTTTTTCGCTGCGTAGTGTCCCTAAAACCCAACACGAAGGACCACCTACGTCTTTACTTTTCAGAATGAACCTGTAAAAATCCAGTGTAAAGACATCCTTCTTCTTGAGACCCGTAGGGATAGCGTTAAAAAAATCCACTCCAGCCCTTTGAAACTTCAAGGTCAAAAATCGAGGATATGGGAAAGCATATTTGATATCGTTACTGCGAGCCACTGTCCACATGTGGTTGGTGATAATGCTTCCCAATGGAATGCCTTGAATGTTACCTAGACCATGCTCCATTTTATCCAAGAAATAGATGTCGCTTGTGCGCGCCTCATTGGTTCCACTCGCCCTCGGAATAATGTTGGAGGAAAATAGGTAAATAAGAAGACATTGTGACTCCGGAAATGACGAAATCAATATAGAATATTGCCCAGTCGTCCTAGTAGCTTTATACTCAATCCCCAAGCGTACAAGTGCCTCTAGCATGTTCCAAGAGTCCAAATCGTTGGGTTTGAAGGCTTTCTTCAAATCTACCTTGTGCCCCACATCTGAAACATGAAGATAGCTTTCCAAATCAGCTCTATAGACTCGAACTTTTCTCCCTTGCACTGTACTAGTAATCACCTCCGTGTCGTATTGAAAAATTTTTTTGTCCTCCACATTCGCGAAGAATTCTCGGACAAGCTCCTCATAATAAAAGTTGGGGATGTTAAAGAAGTTTTCCCATCCCAACTTGGCAAAGGAGGCTTTGAGATGGTAGACCTCCTCAACATCCGGAGTGACATCATTTTCCACCAATACCTTAGCTCCTCTCCTAGCATTGTACCAAGCTTCATTTTCGGCGGAAGTGAAGCGCGACTTATCATATGAGACTTCCTCCTCTTGTTCCCCTTGTGCCTCTTGTTCCTCTTGTTGTTCTTGTTGTTGATTCTCCTCCTCGGATGATGGCTCATCTTGAAGCACAAGGCGTCTACTCGCTTTTCTTTTCAAGTGCGGTGGTCTAGACGTAGATGCTTCTCCTCTCCTATTGGGCGGTGGAGATTTTACCGCACCTTTCTTAGTGCGAGCCATTGTACCTAATTAAAATTATTAAACGTTAACTTCATTTAATAGGTACATTGTTAAATAGAAAATAACAAACACTTAGTCGCATTTACCTCTATCTTTAAAGAGACAAACTCATTAACTTACTTACATGAAAATTAGCAATCAATACCATAAGTAAGTGTCCAAAGTGGTTATCAACAACTCTTGCTTCTTTTATTCTTTTCCAATTGAAACATTTAAGTAAACAAACCTTTTAGAGGAAACAAAATGAAATAAATTCACAACTTACTCCCAAATGACCTATTTAAGTGTTAATAACATCTTTACCATGAATTTTAAACTTAAAAAGATCATTAATTCTCCTTTTACCAAAATTTCTAGAATAAACATGCTAAAATTTCAAAGATAAGCCAACTAAGCCTAAATTTAGCATGTAAATATCCTAGAGCAATCCATTAATCTCATACAATTTTATTCAATCCAATTAACCCAAAAATTTAGCTAATAATGATCAAATCAAATTAATCCTCAAAATTAGCTAAAAATTGCTAAATTCACCATATAATTACAAACCCATGAGTTAAACATCACCAATAATCATCAATAAGCTCAATAATCATAATAACAAGCATCAAACTTCATAAAATGAAAAAAATTTGAAATTGCCCAAAAATAGGAAAAAGTGAAAATTGGCAAAATTTAAATGACAACATTTGGTGAAGATTTGTTACCTCAAACTCATTTGTTGATGATTGTGGATGCAAATGGTGAAGAAATCCCAAAAAATTTCACTCCAATTTGGCCTCAAATGAAGAGTTCAAAATTTTGAAACCCTTGTTCTTCTAAAGCTCAAATCCGAATTAAAACTTGTTTTTGAAGGATTTTAAGCTATGAAATCAACTCACAAAGGAAAGGCAAGTGTTTTGGTGTATTTAGTTTGGAGATTGGATGGTGAAAAGATGGATTTTAGAAGTAGTGTATGTTTTAGGTGTGAGTGTGTGTGAAGTGTTGAAGAAAAAAGGTAAGAAGAAATTGGGGAATCCGTGCGCGGATTCCCCTCTTGTGCGCAAAAGTGGCCAGAATCCGGCCAGTAGCATCGAAATTTTTTTTTTCAATTTTGCCGGACAATCCGGCCCAAAGTTGGCCGGATTTGCTACAATGCCATTTTTCTTTTCTTAACTCTGCATATCCGGCCGGATTCTCGGCCGGATTTAGGGCAGTAGCTCCGAGAATTTGATTTTTTCTTCCCCTGATAATCCGGCCATGAATCCGGCCAGTTTATGGCCGGATTTGCTGCAGAAATTTTTGATTTCTGCAGTTTTTCCTTCCGCTTTCCATTTTCAAATTTTTTTTTACTCACCCAATTTTCAACCTTTTCCAGTTTCTTCAAGGAAAATTCACCTTAGACATGAAAAATACTCTTTCTCAAGCAATTTTCTTTCGAAACATGAAATCAGGCAGCAATAAAGCACTTTAAATACATGAAAGGTATCAAATGAATACGAAAACTCCCTTTTTGCTTCCTTATAAGCTCTTTTGCACTTGAAACCATTGCCATTGCCACCTATAAAACACACAAAAACACTAATTAAACAACTTAAACTTACTAAAAACAAGAAATCATTGGGTTGTCTCCCAACTAGCGCTTCTTTATAGTCATTAGCTTGACTATATCACCTCATTTTTCAAGGAGGTTTTGTTAACGAATAATCCATCATTTTTGTACGTGGTGGATCATTAAAAGGTGACTTGATCACATGAGTCACGTGTTCTAATGATATAAGAGGTGGAAGTAGCTTACCTAACTCAAGTGAATCGTAGATATTACCTTGAACATACACCACTTGAGTACTTACTAAAGGAAATGCCATGAGAGTATCTTGGGCAGTAATACCCTTAGAACCTATACTTTCAATGTACTCCTCAAGAGGGGTGAAAAATGAGTTATTAAAACTCACCTCTTGAGGTTCAAAGTTAGTTCCAAAGATATTATCATGTGAAATGAATATTTGCTCATTGAAACACAATTGAGATTCATTATTTTCATCCAAATGCGATCCATTTTCACATACAACATTCCTACTATTCATGCTAGGATCATTTTGTAAATTATTAGAAGAAATAACTTCACATAATACATTCAATTGCTTATGTATTCTACCAAAGTGAGAAGCTATTTCATCTATCCTTTCCTCAATCCTATCAAAACAGTCGGAAGTTGCATTTGCTAGCTTTTCTATTACTAAATCAAATTGATTAGAAAAATTTTCTACAGCTAGCTCCCAAGATGCATTAGAATCATTAGCTAATAGTTCACTTTCTAACTCCCAAGGCAAAGGTGCATTAGCTAACTTCTCTATTACCAACTCCCAAAATGGTTTTGATTCATGTTGGACACTTTCAGGTCGGTAATCATAAAAATACGGATAATCATTATATGCACATTGATTTTCCCAACCAGAAGCAGGAGAATTGCTCCAATTAGCACTGTATTGATCAAAACAAGGATTGTAATACTCTAATTTATCACAATAATCCACATTTGTACTTACATACATGTAGTAGTAGTATGATGTTCTCCACACAAGTCACAAATCACATGATAAGAATTAAAAATATTGACATTCCTCCCTTGCTCAATTTCATGCATAATTGTGTCCATTTGAACTTGTAACATCATAACATCAAATTTAGCCTTTAAGCACCTTAAACCATCTTCAAAAAACATACATTCAGTAAATTCTTGATTACCTCTGTTGAAGGAGCTTTGCACTTTGTAACCATCCATTGCCAATCTTCCACTTCTCAAGCATTATCCCCCAAATTGACCTACCCTTCTCATCACCTAAAATTGCTTTTAAACAACCTCAAAAGCAAAATTAGTAAGAAAAAGAGGTAATGAACACATACACACATAAAACACAAAAATAACAGAAAATAACATTCACACTATAACTAATGAAATGTCTAAACTAATAAAGTTGCTTTTCACACCGATATTGCCAAATCTTTCCCGGCAACGGTGCCAAAAACTTGACGGGTATTTTACATATGTACAAGTTAAAAAAGAAATCGAATTACACCCGTTCACTGCAAGTATACAGTTCAACTAGTAGTTTAGGATATATATCGGGTAGATCCCACAGGGAAGAGTGAACAATTACCGGTATTACTAAACCTTCTCTATTATTTAGACTATTAATGAATTATAACAAATTTAACCTACGAAAATTATACAAAATAACAAATAAAAGCTCCTTAGGTTGTGGTATCCCTAACTACTCATGCAAGTGCTATATTTGGATCATTGAGTATTACGTCTAGGCTAGTTATGGTGTAATTTCCTTATGCATTTGAATCCTACTTTCGTAGTGAATCAATTATACTTATAACTAATCCATACCTATTTTCATGGTTATGAAATTAGCTACAAATTCATTTGTTTAGTGAAATTACATGAAATGAATCACTAAAAACCACATAGGTGCACCTCTACTTTTGTGAGTGTACTCCCTATGTTTAGCACTTCTTGAACTAGTGTTAAATCTCAATTTTCATTGTAGAAACAACACCTTAGATAATCACAATCAATGGTACCAGATTAATCATGATTTAAAGAGCCAAAGTGCTAAATAACTTGCTCAAATCATAGCAATCAAATAACCAAATAATAAACACTAACAATTATAGAAAGTTCAACCAAACCCAAGGTTTAAACTTTAGAGACACGTATTAAACACAAAATCCAGAACTTATATATTAACTAAACTTGGAATCAAGTACAAAAGATAAAGAGTTTGGAAGGAATGTAACCCTTGTCACATGAGTTCATCTCCTTGCCTTCTTCATCCTCCATCTTCATCTTTGCCTAGCTAATAAACAAGAATGGATAAACTACTAGCTAAACTATCCTACACTAAGAAGAATCGCAGAACTACATTTTTGCAGTCCAAGCTTTCTCTCATGTCTCCCTCTATTCTCCTCTCTATCTTGCAATGAATTTGGCTATATAAAGATGAAAGATTGGTCAAGACTTGAGGTTTACACCTTTCTTTTACAGCTGGGAATGTTTCTCACATGTCTAGCATCACATGTGGTTGGTGGAGGTGAAATTGAGTTTTACGCGTACATAGCAGCCTTTTCTGACCACAATCCGGCCAGGAATCCGACCAAATTCCGGCCGAATTGCTACATTCAATTTCCAACTCTGCTCCGATTTTTGCATCAACTTCCACTGAAATTTTCTTGATAATAAAAGTTGATTTAGCTCTTGACCAAAACATAAAACTTGTAACCCTTTGAGTTTGCTTTCCAATGCATCAAGAATCACCTCATTTGGATCTGTGCAGGCTGAGAAATGACCAAAATACCATTGCCTGCTCACTGCCCTGTTTCAGCTTCGACCAATAGAAATTAGCTACTGTAATTCTGCCTTTTGACCTAGAAAACCTTCAAACTGGATTCAGATGTCTTCACCAAAGTTGTAGATCTATCTCTTATCTTCAAATTGTTTTAAAAATCATCTCAATCCGATCATTGTAGCTCAAGTTATAGCCAAAATACGAAAATGTGTCAAAACTGTCAAAATGCACAAAATCCAAGTAAAAGGTGATAAAAACCTCATTTAATTACTTAAAAGTATTTTTCACCAATTATAGCCAAAATGATTCATTTTCTTCCAATAATATACCAAAGTGACTAAAATAAAAAGTCATACAATTATTAAGTAAATTAGTCACTTATCAGAAAATATGGTGGATTTCGAAAATTTGATGGATGGTTGGAAGTGGATAAATTTAGGGAATATGCAAATTTTGCACATTTGTAGGAATACCAAAAAATGAGAAATTTGGGTAATTTTGGTGGTTTTGATTTTGTGAGGAGGATGAATTTCTATATTTGGAGCATTTAACATATTTCTAAAACTAGTAAAATTCTTATCCATAATCATAAAATATTGAAATTTTAGAAAATTGTGCAAAGAAGTTAAGGAAAATGAATGAGATTAAGAGAAATAATAGAATAGGATAGTGAGATATGAATAAAAAATTGTCTTGTGTGTTTATATAGAGAGAACAAAAAAATGACCGTTGAAAAAAAAATTGAATATTAACTTGCACCATGAAATTTTAGCCGTTGTTCATGTTTAACCAAATTTATCCATTGTAAAAAAAGGTCACTATCTCCTCTTTTTCAGTAGCATTTACATGCATCATTCTGATGATGCGTGTAATACTCATTACACGGTGGCCATGTAATGATGATTCTGTGTCATAGGAGGTAGGTATTATATCTCCCATGACACGCCATTGCAGTTGAAAGAAATTAAGGTTGTACAACTTGTACTAGCCAGTCTCTTATACAAATTGCACTTGGCAGACTTGTGAAGCAACATCATGTTACTCAAGTAAATATTGACATATTCTAATAAAGATTGATGTCACTAGACTAGTGTACAAGTTATATAAGCTAGACTGCTTCTTGATTCCATGATTGATACCCATTTCTTCTTTAAATTATTAATTCGCTGTCAAGTTCATGATTCAAATTTCAAACTTGACAATTTGGGAGTGGAAGGGTGTCGGCAGAGAAAAGAGAGTAAAAAAAAAGAAGAATAGTATTCTGATTATGAAGTTTTTTTCTTTCTTTTGTACAAATCCAAAGAGTTGATAACGATTATGGAGAATTATAATGAGATAGAATGAGGTAAAACCCATTTGGCTATCCAAGAAAAGCATTTGCAAAGCATACCTGACCATTCCTTTATCACTTTATTTGCAGAAATAGTGATCATGAATAGAGGTATTTATTAGATTTTTACATGGTGTTTTGACAAGCCTCCACTCAACCAATTATTCTTTTAGGCGTTTGAATTCAAGTTCCACACCAAAGATTATTTAGAACACATTTGAGTATCATTTCCACTTAATTAACCCAGATGGAGCCAAAGTCGTATTACCTCTGGCTCAAATATCGTTATCTTTTTTCTTCTATATACAGTAATTGCTAAAATACTCAAAAAATTCTTAAAACACAAAAAGTATTCAGTTAGACATAGTAACATATATCAATCAAGGGAAATGTTGACTTTGTTATTCATTTTTCGGTCGTTGCCAATCTGATAAGCGGCGAAACCATGATAAGCTGAGAGGGTCAAAATTTTTTTTGAAACTTCAAAATAGCCTATAAAAAATTTAAAAATTTTAGTATTGTCCAACATTTGCTCCCCCTGAAATTCTAATAGTATTCTCTATTTAAAAATTTTAGTATTGTCCAACATTTGCTCCCCCTGAAATTCTAATAGTATTCTCTTTAAACTCACAATTATCCCCCAATAGTACACAATGCAAGTTTTTCTCTTGCTGTTAAATGTAATTACCTTATTCTATAAGAAAATATTATTTATTTAATATATAACTCTTTTTATATGTTCTTGTTATATGAATTACAAGCCAACCAGACATTGATTTGACAATTCAATTTTATATAAAATATTTGCCTACTATCTAGTTAGTAGGTATTTGTATTATAATCGTATAATACACATTCATATGTGTCATTCAAAAAAATTTCATATTTCATACATTTCAGAAATACTCATACTATTCAATTATATATACAATGCGTAATACAATTTTAACATATTATACTTCTCGAATCATACTTCAATTTTTCAAAAAAATTTAAAATTTGAGTAAGGATAAGAACATACTTTTTGAGTTATATATAAAATGAGAGCTATACATATATAAACAAGTGTAGATTTATAGATATTTAAGTAACAAAGTGATAAATTTTAATAAATTTAATGTTTCTTACACAAAAATAAGTTTAAAATTGGTATAAATGTAGCATAGTCCTCAAAAATTATAGTAAATTTATCCATATTTTTAGTTCCATAACTTTCAAATATGTTTGTACTATTCACGTATGAATTTATATACATAAATTATCTGAACACGTATTTTTACACCAAACTTTTAATTGTACCTTTGAAAAATTTTTGTATAATATGCATACATATAATATCCCATATTATACCTGTCATGTATTTTACTAACTATAATTAGAACATACATCTTATATTCTTATGCCTAATTTTATATCATTGGATGACTTGAAAAATAATAAATCTCAAACTATAGCTTTGGTTTACCATCACAAATATTTAATTATTCTAGAAATTTACAAGCCAATATCTTATAAATCTAAAGTAATATTATTGAATCCCCTAAATATAGATCCTGGCTCCGCCGCTGAATCTAATCTTTTATAACACCTATCAATATTGTCCCTGATTTTAGGAACATAAGTCCAATATAGAACTTCTAAAGAAAAATTAAAGAGCTGTAATGAAGTTGGTTACTATACAATATGTACACTATTAAAAACAATTAGTTTGGTCCTTTGCGGTTAAAACCAACTATTAGGTCTCTTATTTTTCAGTCGTAACCAATTTGCTCTATTGTATGTCACCATTTATCTCTATAAATAATGTTAAGAGAAGATTTGTGACAGCCCCACCTTCCCCTAAGGCGAACCAAAGAGGTTAGCGGACTGCCTGCCCAGCTCTCGCCAGGACTAACGGTGCAGTATAGAGCGATCTATTTCGTTCCGGAACTTATAACGCGCGTAAACAAGGCAAAAGGGCAAAATAACCCAAAATAAAAAAAATAAAATTCGGAGTCGGCCATGAATAGTAACCGACCCGTCCGAACCCTACCAAACATCGAAATACATATACAATATAGCATTAAGCATTTACAAGCCAAAATGACATTTAAAAGTGATACAAAAGTCACTACACATGTGGTTTGCCAAATCAAAAGTGAAAACGGCCCTAATGATACAGTTAGGGTCCCATTTCATGTACAATACAAAAGAGACATTCATCTAGTTCATTCGGCAACCATCTATCAAGATATATTCCAAAAAAAGTCATATTCCTGTAAGGAAAACAAAAGGAACGGGGTGAGCTAATTGCCCAGTGAGAACACAACTCAAGCAACCAAGTTCATAGATGCATAAAGCTTAACAGTCCAATTTACCAAAATAAGTAAAGCCACACATCAATAATGAGGATAAAAGGATAAGGGTGGCTCTCAAGAGCCCTTTTTCCTCGTTTGCATTTCTTGATCAAACGCCATTGACTCTCCGTCAATTTTCAACAATAACCAACCGTAGACTCCACTTTACCTCCATTCCATTCCACCTAACATTCCCCAACCGGGCCCGCAATCCAAACACATGCATTGTGGTATTACTCGAGTAAACCGGAATCAAGAGTCTCTCATACTACAAGATTCCATAAAATATTGCCCCAAGGCACATTAATTGGCACGACCAAGCCCTCGCCGGCTCGATTCAATCAATTACCAATGGGGTTGAGCTCAAGGATAATAATTGTAGTCGTTGGAGACTCGTCCAAACGACACCAAGTCATGTATTTCATTTCATATAACATTCCAATAACTTTCCAATAACATGCGAAACAACAAGTGAAAGTGATAAAGTACACTCTCACTTCAATCAATTAACATTCAACATCTCAAGTTCAAGTATCAAAGTCATATAATAACACATAAGTGAGTAGTACACTCACCACGCTAGCAAATGTGGTTTCATGCACTTTAGTCAAAAGAACGTTGTGCACCACCGTCACGTCCTAAAACACGCAAACAAATACAATGAGACTCGATAACGAGTCATAAACCAAGGCCAAACATGACCCCAATAGGGTTCCATAAACATATACAAACATTAAAGGAAACCAGAAATTTCGGAAATATAACTAGCTTTGGCCCGGAAAAAAATAGTTTTTGTCCTCATTTTGCGGTAATGGCACAAATTTCACTACGTTTATCGGATGAGGGTACAAGACCCACCATCTCGAAGCTAAAAGACAGGGATACAACATCACAGAAGGTCACTCAACCCAGTTTTGAGTGCAAACAGGTCAAAAATGCAAGATACTTCATCAACAACGTAAAACAGATTCACCAAAACGCATTCTTGCGGAAACATCATAACTCAGGCTCTCTAAGTCCAAATCCAGAAATTCCAAAACAAGCTGAAATCTAAGAAACAGGGCTAAATTTCATCAGAAGGCCTCAACAACCAATTCGGAAGCAATTCCAGCCAAAACAACCAATTACAGGCGCAGTTCTCAATTTCGGGTAAAACCAGAACAGCAATAGTAATTTCGACTTATCTCATTCTACACAACTCCGATTGACCTGAAATTTTGTAGGCACCTCTAAAATTGTATTCCCTACAACTTTAATGTTTTGAGCTAAGGCCAATTCGGCCTCTATCTAGGACCTAAAATTTCAGACAGAATGCTCCCTTAAGAACCCTAGTTTTTTCAATTTTCTTCCAAAACAGAAATTGGTTGCAATTAATCACTTTTTCCACCTCCTTAAGTCATTATAGACCATTTCCAATCATCATAGATAGCCACACAATCATGCTTATATTAAAACAGAAAAATCCCCAAAAATAATAAAATTCCATCATTTCAACCACAAATCAAGAATTAATCCATAATATTGCATCTCTTACTACCACTAAGCATGATTTAAGCATCAATTAAAGGAGGGGGGGTGGTTCTTCACAACTTACCTTAAAAACAAGAGAGAGAGAGCTATTGGTCACATTAACTTTCCAAAAAACTTCACACAACAACTCACCAACACTTCCTTAAGTGATTTTATGGAGCAAGATCAAGGTTGGATGGTTGGTTTTGATGATTTGGAACAAGATTGAAGTGTTTTCTTCCTTGTGCTTGGAGTAAGAGAGAGAGAAAGAGAGCAAGAGAGGGCCGGCTCTTCTTGAAGATTTTTGGAAGATTTTTGGGTCATTTTTGGTTATTTAAGTCAATGGTAAGAAAGTCTTAAGGTAAGCCCAATCACATGGTGACACTTGTCACCTTTTATTAAATATCTACCTAACTTTTCTCTCTCATATCAATCCAAATTGCAACCTCTACTTATCTCTTAACACCCGATAAATTAATTCCAGTATTCAAAACTTAACCTAGTTGGCCGAATTTTTCCGAACTTTTCGCACTAGTGGGTCCCACTTCCGGTATACGCTCTTACTTTCTCAAAACCTATTCGATACTAGAAAAAGCATCTAAAAGTTATATCTGCTCCTTAAAATGACCTAGAAAATTTTCTAAGCACGAAAATGCAGAAAACAAGCCATGAAAATTCTAAAACCTAGAAAATGAAAATTATGGGTTCTCACACTCTCTCCCCCTTAAAAGAATTTCGCCCTCGAAATTTCTCACCTTAACTCACGAAAAGGTTAGGGTATTTCGTCCGCATTTCTTCTTCCACTTCCCAGGTAGCTTCCTCTACCCCATTGTTTCTCCACAGTATCTTTACCAATGGAATCTACTTGTTTCTTAGCTCTTTGACTTTCCGATCAAGCACTTGGACAGGTTTTTCTTCGTAAGCAAGCGATTCGTCTACGTCGATCTCCTCTGGTTGTAAAACATGGGAGGGGTCAGGATAGTACTTCTTGAGCATCGAGACGTGGAAAACGTCGTGAATTCGAGAAAGACTGGACGGCAGCTCTAATCGATACGCTACCGCTCCTATTCTTTGGAGAATCTTGTAAGGTCCAACGAACCTCGGTTGGAGCTTCTTTCCTTTGCCTGCTGTGACACTCCGTAATGGTGTAACCTTGAGGAAAACATGGTCTCCCACTTCGAATTCCAAGTCTTTTCTCCGGTTGTCGGCGTAGCTCTTTTGTCGGCTTTGAGCTGTTTGGAGTCGTTGCCGTATCAACTTAACCTTTTCTCGAGCTTCCTCCATCCAAGGAATAGTTGTTGGATCCAGTGCCTTTCTCTCGCCAACTTCATCCCAGTAAATTGGTGATCGGCATTTTCGTCCATATAGTGCTTCATATGGAGCCATTTGAATCGACGAATGGTAACTATTGTTGTACGCAAACTCTACTAATGTCATGTGTTGACCCCAGTTGCCCCCAAAATTCAGGATGCAAGTTCGTAGCATGTCCTCGAGAGTTTGAATGGTTCGTTCGGATTGTCCATCCGTCTGAGGGTGATAGGTCGTGCTCAAGTTGAGTTTCGTCCCTAGAGTCTCCTGGAACTTTTGCCAAAACCGAGATACGAACCGTGGATCTCGATCGGAGACGATACTGACTGGAACGCCATGTAGCCTTACAATCTCGCCCATGTACAGTTGAGCCAACTTGTCCATGGAATACTTCATGTTCACCGGCAAGAAATGAGCCGATTTGGTTAACCGGTCGACGATCACCCAAACGGCATCGTGTCCGCGCTGTGTTCGTGGCAATCCTGAAACGAAGTCCATGGTGATGTTCTCCCACTTCCATTCAGGTATCTCAAGGGGTTGTAATAAGCCCGATGGTTTTTGATGCTCTGCTTTCACTTGTTGGCAAATGAGACATTTTTGCACGTACAGAGCAATTTCCTTCTTCATATTGTCCCACCAATAGGTTCCTTTCAGGTCTTGATACATCTTGCTACTACCCGGATGGATTGTATACTTAGATCGATGGGCTTCCTCCAGAATCTCCGTTTTCAACGATTCATCCTTCGGCACCACTATGCGACTTTGGTATTTTAAAATACCCTCAGGACCAAAAGTGAAATCAGTGGTTTCCCCTTTTTCTACTTTCTCTCCCCACTTTAGTACCATCTGATCCTCCTTTTGAGCTTCTTTAATTCTCTCCAAAAGAGTGGAAGTCACTTTAATATTGCCAAAAAGCACCTTATGGCTCCCAGGGCAGGGTTTCCATTCACACACGGAGTCTAACAATTCCCACTCTTTGATCATTAGACTCGCGACCTGAGCTTTGCGACTCAGGGCATCAGCCACCACATTTGCTTTTCCCGGATGGTAGTTGATGGTACAGTCGTAATCCTCCAGAAATTCCATCCACCGTCGCTGTCTCATGTTCAGTTCTTTCTGTGAGAAAAGATACCTCAAGCTTTTGTGGTCGGAGTAAACTTCGAAAGTTACCCCATATAGGTAGTGTCTCCACTTTTTAAGAGCGAAAACAACGGCAGCTAGCTCCAGATCGTGGGTCGGGTAGTTCTGCTCGTGAGGTTTTAACTTCCTCGAGGCAAAAGAGATCACATTTCGGTTTTGCATTAATACACAACCCAGGCCTTCTCGTGATGCATCAGTGTACACAGCATATCCGTCCACCCCATTGGGTAAGACTAGAACTGGAGCCATGGTCAATCTTTTCTTTAATTCTTGAAAACTTGTCTCACTTCGGGCGTTCCATATGAATCGACCATGTTTCTTCGTCAGATCGGTTAGAGGACCGGCTAGTTTGGAGAAGTCCTTAATAAAACGCCGGTAATATCCAGCCAGTCCTAGAAAGCTGCGGACCTCTGTGGGAGTTTCTGGCCTCTTCCAATTAGTCACAGCCTCTACTTTCGCCGGGTCGACTGAAATACCCTCTTGAGAAATTACGTGCCCCAGAAAAGTAATTTTCTCCAGCCAAAATTCACACTTGCTGAACTTGGCGTGCAGTTGATGGTCTCTCAGGGTTGCAAGATAGTTTTCAAGTGTTGCTCATGCTCTTCACGGGTCTTGGAATAGACCAGGATGTCATCGATGAAGACCACTACAAAGCGATCCAGGTAGGGCTTAAAAACCCTATGCATTAGGTCCATGAAAGCGGCAGGAGCATTGGTTAGTCCAAAGGGCATCACTGCGAACTCGTAATGCCCATATCTCGAGTTGAAGGCAGTCTTCGGAATATCCTCCTTCCTGATTAGTAACTGGTAGTACCCTTGGCGGAGGTCCAGTTTCGAGAAGACCACCGCTCCTTGCAACTGATCAAATAGCTCATCGATATAGGGCAGTGGATACTTATTTTTAATTGTAATATTATTCAGGCCCCGATAATCAATACACATCCTCAAACCACCATCTTTTTTCTTCACAAACAGTACAGGAGCTCCCCAAGGAGACCCACTCTCTTGAATGAATCCCCGCTCTAGAAGGTCCTGTAATTGCAACTTTAGCTCCTTGAGCTCGGCAGGAGCCATTCGGTATGGTATTTTTGAGATGGGTGAGGATCTCGGTAGCAGGTCTATTTTGAATTCAATTTCTCTTTCCGGAGGTAAAGCTACTAATTCATCAGGAAACACGTCCGAAAATTCCTTCACTATGGCCACATCCTCAACTTTCAACTTATCTGTGGGGGTGTTAATAAAAAAGGCCAAAAATCCTTGCGCACCTCTACTTAGCAATTTCCTAGCCCGAATGCCCGAAATCAAAGCAGATGAGACTAACCTACCCCTTATATCCAACCTTATGGTTGCCTCACCAGGGATATGGAATTCCACCACTTTCGTTTTACAATCCAGTTGGGCATTGTACTTGGCTAGCCAGTCCATGCCCAATATCACATCATACCCCTGAATGACCAAACTTATCAAGTCCCCTAGCAATCTTTTCTCTCCTACCCATACTTCACAATCCCTATAAACCATACTAGTGACCAACCGTTGATTCCCCGTAGGTGTACTAACTTCTAGGTCGTATGGTAAACTAGCAGGTTTTATATCGATGCCACACATGAAATCAGGGTTAACAAAGGAATGGGTGGCACCAGGATCAATTAAAACTTTGGCAAAACGGTGGAAAATAGGGATCGTACCTTCTACGACCTCTGAGGAATCTGGGACCTGTCGAGGTTCTAAGGAATAGACTCGAGCTGGCACTTTAGGTTTCGCCTCATTCCCCTTATTCGGTCCCGTATTGGTCTTTGACGTGGTTTGAGCTCCCCTTCCTTCTTGCGTCATAAGTGGGCAGGTAGCAAGCTTGTGGTCTGCGCTTCCACAACGCGGACATTTGCCTCCCTTCTTCCAGCAATTGTCTTCAGAGTGATTCGGCTTTCCGCAGTACCCGCAAGGTCCACGAGACGCCGAACCTGAGCCATTCTGGAAGTTTTCACCTTGGCCTCTCCCGGCTGGGCCGCCCCTAGACTGAGCCCCTCTGCCGGAACCTGACTGTCGTCCACCTCCAGCTCCGCGTCCAAACTTGGAGGGAGTACCTTTGTCCCCTTGTCCGGAGCTGCTTCCAGGAAAGCCCCGCTTTTTCGCCTGGAAGTTCCGGACCTGCAATCGAGCACTCTCTACCCTTTGGGCCTTTTCTACGACCTCGCTAAAAGCATTGATTTGAGCCACTGCGAGGTCCTTTTGGATTTCGACGTTCAAGCCCTGGATGAAACGCCTGATTCGCCGTTGCTCTGTCATGATCAGCTCAGGCGCAAATTTGGACAAACGGGTGAACTGGCTCTCGTATTCCGCCACCGATTGAGTTCCTTGGCGGAGTCGAATAAACTCGTCCTCCTTCCTCTCCTGAACTAGAGGAGGGAAGAATTTCGCATTGAATTCCCGGATGAAATTCACCCAAGTCCTGGGCGTTTGCTCCCGTTCCCATTTTTGGCGTATGACGTTCCACCAGGAACGGGCCGCCCCTTCTAACTGGAATACGGCAAAAGTCACATGCCGTTCATCGGTGTAGTGCAAGGCCGCAAAAATATCAACCATTTTCTCGAGCCATCGCTCGGCAACATCCGGATCAGGTCCCCCAATGAATTTGGGTGGAGCAAACTTTTGAAAACGTTCGAGAGCTCTGTCTTCGCTCTCGATGTGGTTACCCTTCCGGGGTTTCCAGGATTAGGGTTCGTATTCTGGCCTTGTTGCTGCACCACTTGTGCTAGCAAGTTAGTCATTTGCTGCATGGCGGCAGCGATTTGCACATTGGGGTCAGGGTTAGGTCCAGTAGAGGTTTCCCCAGTACCCCTATCCGGTGTGGGTTGTCTATTTCCGCGCCCACATCCCCGTCCCTTACGTGTTCCTTCCATAAACTTTACTTGGTCTAGGCAATGGTACTAAACCAATATAAAACATTGCATGTAAGTAAACTCAAAACTTTCCAAACACACATATATACATTCCAAACAAGGCAAACAACACACATATATACAATCAGTCAAGTCATGTTCAGTCAAGTCAAGTACAAGCATGGACAATCCCCTAGGGAATGGTCTCATCAAAAGAAATGTACACGTAGCTAATCTAGCCATACAAAATGATTAGCCAAGGCCCTTCTCCCTATCCGCCCTATATACAAAACCAAAACTATCCAAAACAACTCTAGGAGTCGTAACCTAGGCCGATGACGAGCTATGAGACCCACCCGACGGAGTGGATCCAACCCCAGCCTCAGGACCCGCGCAAGATTCCTCGTCACTCACGTCCTCAACCACGTCAGCGCGAAGATTCAGGATCGATGCAGCTCGAACCTTCACCTTGCGAGCTCGCTTACTCTCGCGCTCTTGGACCTCCTTCAGCTGAGCGCAGAGGTCATCAACCCTATCCTCTGCATCAAGCACGTCGTATTTCAGGCCCTCAACGCGCTCGGCCTGTCTCTCATTGACCGCCCTAAGTTGGGTCACCTCGGCCTCAAGTCGAGCATTCTCTCCGGCCAACTCCTTACGCTCCTTGTCCAGAGCAAACACCAGAGCGTTCGTATAGGCATACTTATGTTTACACTCACATCGTCAGAGACGGTTAGACGGGCTCCAGCGCACGACGGCCCCTCCTGGCCGTATCTGGTACGGAATCACTGGGAGTGCTCCGCGTGGTCTCTCGCCCGGAGGACTATCACTAGGTTCACCATGTCCGGCCATCCTACACCAAAAGAGCAATTAACCATAAATATAAGCTTAAAGGCCATAAACAAAGAACCCTCAAATCGAGCATTTCTATAACACCCAGGCTAATTCAAACCTAGGCTCTGATACCACCTGTGACAGCCCCACCTTCCCCTAAGGCGAACCAAAGAGGTTAGCAGACTGCCTGCCCAGCTCTCGCCAGGACTACTGGTGCAGTATAGAGCAATCTATTGCGTTCCGGAACTTATAAACGCGCGTAAACAAGGCAAAAGGGCAAAATAACCCAAAATAAAAAAAATAAAATTCGGAGTCGGCCATGAATAGTAACCGACCCGTCAGAACGCAACCAAATATCGAACAAACATTCACATCTTGAACTTTAGCAAATACAATCCAAAGTGACATACAAAAGTTGTCAAAAGTGAATATATACACGGTTTGCCAAATTGAAAGTGAAAACGGCCCTAAAGATACATTTAGGGTTTCACTTCATATACAATACAAAACAAAATATACATCTAGTTCATTCGGCAACCATTTATCAAGATTCATTCCAAAAGAGTCATATTCCTGTAAGGAAAACAAAAGGAACGGTGTGAGCTAATTGCCCAGTGAAGTAACAACTCAAGCAAACCAACGTTCATCAGATGCCAGCTTAACAGTCCAATTTATCCAAAAATACCAGTAAAGCCACATATCAATAATGAGGATAGAAGGATACGGGTGGCTCTCAAGAGCCCTTTTCCTCGTTTGCATTTCTTGATCAAACGCCATTGACTCTCCGTCAATTTTCAACAATAACCAACCGTAGACTCCACTTTACCTCCATTCCATTCCACCTAACATTCCCCAACCGGGCCCGCAATCCAAACACATGTATTGTGGTATTACTCGAATAAACCGGAATCGAGAGTCTATCATACTACAAGATTCCATAACATTGCCCCAAGGCACATTAATTGGCACGACCAAGCCCTCGCCGGCTCGATTCAATCAATTACCAATGGGGTTGAGCTCATTGATAACATTTGTAGTCGTTGGAGACTCATCCAAACGACACCAAGTCATGTATTTCATTTCATATACATTTCATATAACATTCCAACAACTTTCCTATAACATGCGAAACAACAAGTGAAAGTGATAAAGTACACTCTCACTTCAATCAATTAACATTCAACATCTCAAGTTCAAGTATCAAAGTCATATAATAACACATAAGTGAGTAATACACTCACCACGCTAGCAAATGTGGTTTCATGCACTTCCGTCAAAAGAACGTTGTGCACCACCGTCACGCCCTAAAAACATGCAAACAAATACAATGAGACTCGAGAACGAGTCATAAACCAAGGCCAAACATGACCCCAATAGGGTTCCATAAACATATACAAACATTAAAGGAAACCAGAAATTTCGGAAATGTAACTAGCTTTGGCCCTGAAAAAAATAGTTTTTGTCCTCATTTTGCGGTAATGGCACAAATTTCACTACGCTTATCGGATGAGGGTACAAGACCCACCATATAGAAGCTAAAAGACAGGGCTACAATATCACATAAGGTCACTCAACCCAGTTTTGAGTGCAAACAGGTCAAAAATGCAAGATACTACATCAACAACGTAAAACAGATTCACCAAAACGTATTCTAGCGGAAACATCATAACTCAGGCTCTACAAGTCCAAATCCAGAAATTCCAAAACCATATGAAAGATAAGAAACAGGGATAAATTTCATCAGAAGGCCTCAACAACCAATTCGGAAGCAATTCCAGCCAAAACAACCAATTACAGGCGCAGTTCTCTATTTCGGGTAAAACCAGAACAGCAATAGTAATTTCGACTTATATCATTCTACACTACTCCGATTGACCTGAAATTGTTTAGGTACCTCTAAAATGTCATTCCCTACAACTTTCATGTGTTTAGATAAGGCCAATTCGGCCTCTATCTAGGACCTAAAAATTCGGACAGAATGCTCCCTTAAGAACCCGTTTTTTCAATTTTCTTCCAAAACAGAAATTGGTTGCAATTAATCACTTTTCTCACCTCCTTAAGTCATTAGAGACCATTTCCAATCATCATAGATAGCCACACAATCATGCTTATATTAAAACAGAAAAATCCCCAAAAATAATAAAATTCCATCATTTCAACCACAAATCAAGAATTAATCCATAATATTGCATCTCTTACTACCACTAAGCATGATTTAAGCATCAATTAAAGGAGGAGGATGGTTCTTCACAACTTACCTTTAAAACAAGAGAGAGAGAGCTATGGACCACCTTAACTTTCCAAACAACTCCACAAATCCACTCACTAACTCTAATTGGAGAGGTTTTATGGAGTAATTTCAAGGTTGGATGGTTAGTTGTGATGATTTGGGACAAGATTGAAATGTTTCTTCCTTATGCTTGAAGTAAGAGAGAGAGAAAGAGAGCAAGAGAGGGCCGGCTTCTTCTTGTTGTTTTCTTGAAGATTTTTGGTCATTTTTAAGCTATTTTAAGTCAAATGGTAAGAATAGGAGTAGTGGTCTTACTCAAGACCAATCCAAGGGTGACACTTGTCACCTTTAATTAAATATCTACCTAACTTTTCTCTCTCATATCAATCCAAATTGCAACCTCTACTTATCTCTTAACACCCGATAAATTAATTCCAGTATTCAAAACTTAACCTAGTTGGCCGAATTTTTCCGAACTTTTCGCACCAGTGGGTCCCACGTCCGGTATACGCTCTTAATTCCTCAAAATCCATTCGATTCTAGAAAAATCATCTAAAAATTATATCTGCTCCTTAAAATTACCTAGAAAATTTTCTAATCACGGAAATGCAGAAAACAAGCCATGAAAAATTCTAAAACCTAGAAAATGAAATTTACGGGTTCTCACACTCTCTCCCCCTTAAAAGAATTTCGCCCTCGAAATTTCTCACCTTAACTCACGAAAAGGTTAGGGTATTTCGTTCGCATCTCTTCTTCCACTTCCCAGGTCGCTCTCTATCCCATGGTTTCGTGGTTGGATCTAATGCCTTTCTCTCGCAACTTCATCCCAGTAAATTGGTGATCGACATTTTCGTCCATATAATGCTTCATATGGAGCCATTCGAATCGACGAATGGTAGCTATTGTTGTACGCAAACTCTACTAAGGTCATGTGTTGACCCCAGTTGCCTCCAAAATCCAGAATGCAAGTTCGTAACATGTCTTCGAGAGTTTGAATGGTTCGTTCTGATTGTCCATCCGTCTGTGGGTGATAGGTTGTGCTCAAGTTGAGTTTCGTCCCTAGAGTCTCCTGGAACTTTTGCCAAAACCGAGATACGAACCGTGGATCTCGATCGGAGACGATGCTCACCGGAACACTGTGCAGCTTTACAATCTCGTCCATGTACAGTTGAGCCAACTTATCCATGGAATACTTCATGTTCACCGGTAAGAAATGGGCCGACTTGGTTAATCGATCGACGATCACCCAAATGGCATCGTGTCCTCGCTGCGTTCGTGGCAATCCTGAAACGAAATCCATGGTGATGTTCTCCCACTTCCATTCAGGTATCTCAAGGGGTTGTAACAAGCCCGATGGTTTTTGATGCTCTGCTTTCACTTGTTGGCAAATGAGACATTTTTGCACGTACAGAGCAATTTCCTTCTTCATATTGTCCCACCAATAGGTTCCTTTCAGGTCTTGATACATCTTGCTACTACCCGGATGGATTGTATACTTAGATCGATGGGCTTCCTCCAGAATCTCCGTTTTCAACGATTCATCCTTCGGCACCACTATTCGGTTTCGGTATTTTAAAATACCCTCAGGACCAAAATTGAAATCAGTAGTTTCCCCTTTTTCCACTTTCTCTCCCCACTTTCGTACCATCTGATCCTCCTTTTGAGCTTCTTTAATTCTCTCCAAGAGAGTGGAAGTCACTTTAATATTGCCAAAAATCACCTTATGGCTCCCAGGGCAGGGTTTCCATTCACACACGGAGTCTAACAATTCCCACTCTTTGATCATTAGACTCGCGACCTGAGCTTTGCGACTTAGGGCATCGGCCACCACGTTTGCTTTTCCCGGATGGTAGTTGATGGTACAGTCGTAATCCTCCAGAAATTCCATCCACCGTCGCTGCCTCATGTTTAATTCCTTCTGTGAGAAAAGATACCTCAGACTTTTATGATCGGAGTAAACCTCGAAAGTTACTCCATATAAATAGTGCCTCCACTTCTTCAGAGCAAAAACGACTGCAGCTAGCTCCAGGTCGTGGGTCGGGTAATTTTGCTCGTGGGGTTTTAACTTCCTCGAGGCAAAAGAGATCACATTTCGGTTATGCATTAATACACAACCCAGGCCTTCTCGGGATGCATCAGTGTACACAGCATATCCGTCCACCCCGTTTGGTAAGACTAGAACTGGAGCCATGGTCAATCTTTTCTTTAATTCTTGAAAACTTGTCTCACTTCGGGCGTTCCATAAGAACCGACCATGTTTCTTCGTCAAATCGGTTAAAGGACCAGCTAGTTTGGAGAAGTCCTTGATAAAACGCCGGTAATATCCAGCCAGTCCTAGAAAGCTGCGGACCTCTGTGGGAGTTTCTGGCCTCTTCCAATTAGTCACAGCCTCTACTTTCGCCGGGTCGACTGAAATACCCTCTTGAGAAATTACGTGCCCCAGAAAAGCAATTTTCTCCAGCCAAAATTCGCACTTGCTGAACTTGGCGTACAGTTGATGGTCTCTCAGGGTTTGCAAGACAGTCTTCAAGTGTTGCTCATGCTCTTCACGGGTCTTGGAATAGACCAGGATGTCATCGATGAAGACCACTACAAATCGATCCAGGTAGGGCTTAAAAACCCTATGCATTAGGTCCATGAAGGCGGCAGGAGCATTGGTTAGTCCAAAGGGCATCACTGCGAACTCGTAATGCCCATATCTCGAGTTGAAGGCGGTCTTCGGAATATCCTCCTTCCTGATTAGTAACTGGTAGTACCCTTGGCGGAGGTCCAGTTTCGAGAAGACCACCGCTCCTTGCAACTGATCAAATAGCTCATCGATATGGGGCAGTGGATACTTATTTTTAATTGTAATATTATTCAGGCCCCGATAATCAATACACATCCTCAAACCACCATCTTTTTTCTTCACAAACAGTACAGGAGCTCCCCAAGGAGACCCACTCTCTTGAATGAATCCCCGCTCCAGAAGGTCCTGTAATTGCAACTTTAGCTCCTTGAGCTCGGCAGGAGCCATTCGGTATGGTGTTTTTGAGATGGGTGAGGATCCCGGTAGCAGGTCTATTTTGAATTCAATTTCTCTTTCCGGAGGTAAAGCTAATAATTCATCAGGAAACACGTCCGGAAATTCCTTCACTACGGCCACATCCTCCACTTTCAGCTTATCTGTGGGGGTGTTAATCAAAAAGGCCAAAAATCCTTGCGCTCCTTTACTTAGCAATTTCCTAGCCCGAATGCCCGAAATCAAAGCAGATGAGGCTAACCTACCCCTTATATCCAACCTTATGGTTGCCTCACCAGGGATACGGAATTCCACCACTTTCGTTTTACAATCCAGTTGGGCATTATACTTGGCTAGCCAATCCATACCCAATATCACATCATACCCCTTAATGACCAAACTTATCAAGTCCCCTAGCAATCTTTTCTCTCCTACCCACACTTCACAATCCCTATAAACCATACTAGTGACCAACCGTTGATTCCCCGTGGGTGTACTAACTTCTAGGTCGTATGGTAAACTAGCAGGTTTTATATCGATGCCACACATGAAATCAGGGTTAACAAAGGAATGGGTGGCACCAGGATCAATTAAAACTTTGGCAAAACGGTGGAAAATAGGGATCGTACCTTCTACGACCTCTGAGGAATCTGGGACCTGTCGAGGTTCTAAGGAATAGACTCGAGCTGGAACTTTAGGTTTCGCCTCATTCCCCTTATTCGGTCCCGTGTTGGTCTTTGACGTGGTTTGAGCTCCCCTTCCTTCTTGCGTCATAAGTGGGCAGGTAGCAAGCTTGTGGTCTGCACTTCCACAACGCAGACATTTGCCTCCCTTCTTCCAGCAATTGTCTTCAGAGTGATTCGGCTTTCCGCAGTACTCGCAAGGTCCACGAGACGCCGAACCTGAGCCCTTCTGGAAGTTTCCACCTTGGCCTCTCCCGGCTGGGCCGCCCCTAGACTGAGCCCCTCTGCCGGAACCTGACTGTCGTCCACCTCCAGCTCCGCGTCCAAACTTGGAGGGAGTACCTTTGTCCCCTTGTCCGGAGCTGCTTCCAGGAAAGCCCCGCTTTTTTGCCTGGAAGTTCCGGACCTGCAATCGAGCACTCTCTACCCTTTGGGCCTTTTCTACGACCTCGCTAAAAGCATTGATTTGAGCCACTGCGAGGTCCTTTTGGATTTCGACGTTCAAGCCCTGGATGAAACGCCTGATTCGCCTTTGCTCCGTCATGATCAGTTCAGGCGCAAATTTGGACAAACGGGTGAACTGGCTCTCGTATTCCGTCACCGATTGAGTTCCTTGGCGGAGTCGAATAAACTCGTCTTCCTTCCTCTCCTGAACTAGAGGAGGGAAGAATTTCGCATTGAATTCCCGGATGAAATTCACCCAAGTCCTGGGCGTTTGTTCCCGTTCCCATTTTTGTCGTATGATGTTCCACCAGGAACGGGCCGCCCCTTCTAACTGGAATACGGCAAAGGTCACCTGCCGTTCATCGGTGTAGTGCAAAGCTGCAAAAATATCAACCATTTTCTCGAGCCATCGCTCGGCAACATCCGGATCAGGTCCCCCAATGAATTTGGGTGGAGCAAACTTTTGGAAACGTTCGAGAGCTCTGTCTTCGCTCTCGACATGATTGCCAGGGTTTCCAGGATTAGGGTTTGGGTTCTGGCCTTGTTGCTGCACTACTTGTGCTAGTAGGTTAGTCATTTGCTGCATAGCGGCAGCAATTTGCACATTGGGGTCAGGGTTAGGTCCAGTAGAGGTTTCCCCAGTACCCCTATCCGGTGTGGGTTGTCTATTACCGCGCCCACGTCCCCGTCCACTACGTGTTCCTTCCATAACCTTTTACATAAAATAAATGCTATTCTAAAAAAAAAAGATAAGTTTTAGTAAATGGGTTATCCCTTGGTATTCTTTTTGTTTTCAATTTTTTTTCTACCAATGATTTCTCAAATCATGTGGTAGCGCTTTAACAAATCTATGTATCTATGATGAGACCTTAGTTCCTTTACTAGGAAAAATTTCTATTATAGTCATAATATAAGAAAAAGAACTTCTAGTATAGAGAACCAAATTAAGCTCAAAATTGGATTTGTAGATCCAAATGCTTCCTTTTGCCATTTCTGAAGTTGTAACTTGTTAAAGTTTAATTGTAGAAACTTTAGTTGTATTTTACTTGTAACTCTTCCATTACAAAACACCAAAATTATGAGTAAATGCATAATCATTTGCAAATTATATTTCTAAGATTATTTACACTACATTCTCAAACTTCCAATTTTAATTCTTCATGGACCAAAGGAGATAATAAACATAGTACATTTAAAGGATTATTCTATACTATAGATAAAAATGCCCTTTTGAGATCACTTCATGCTAAATGTTTTCAACATCTAATCCATGTACTTTGAAAAGCGTATCAATTATGATTTATTGACATAGATATTTACTTCTAAAGAGAAGGTTGTTTCTTCTTAATATCATGGAGAAAATCTTGGGTAGCTATACTTATAATTTTGGACCATAGGTGTGCTCTTTCCATATGTCATATGTCAACCACATGTATAACAAGGATACTATGATGGCTCCCACTAAATCATATATAAATACAAGACTTATCTACATTTTCGATAAAATCAACCTCTTTGATGATCTCATCAAAACGGATGATTCAACTATTGGAGACTTGCTTTATTAGCACACAAGATGTAGAAACCTTTAACTTATGTCACATATAGAATCATTTATTGTTTTCATTAAAGAAAAGTGATTTTAAAGTCTATTTGTGATTAGCACTATTTTACCTATTTTTAGTGTGTTTTTTAGTTAAAATTGAAGAATTAAGTTCCTGATTAGTTACTTTCTATACAAGTAGTGTGCCTTAGCAAAAACATGCAAAAATATGGGTTAATGTGCAAATTTGTAGGTTTAATATTTCGTGAATTGATTCAAATCAAGAAGAGTTTGATAGCTTTGACAAACTTCGGTATTTTGACTATATCTTGAGTTACAGGTATTGGATTGAAGTAATTCTTGAGCCATTTTGAATCTAAGGCATAGGCTTCAATTCTTATGAAGATATTGAAGTTCATTTCATGCATATTCCTGGTCAAAAAGTCAAAATAAAATCAGGCAAAATTTCTATCAAAAGCTGAAACAGGGGATGACCAGTAAGGGGTATTTTGGTCATTTCATCATCTGTAGATCATTCTTGATGCATTGGAAAGCTAACTCAAATGGGTACAACTTTGATATTTTGTACAAGAGCTAATTCTACTTTCATCATCGAGAAAATTGTAGCTGAATTTGAACAAAAAATAGAACAAAGTCGAAAGTTGATGCAAAAAGTGCAAACTTGCAAAGGGAGTAGATCCATGAGGTGATCTGCAATGTAAATCACACGGATCTACCATCGTGGATCTCTTAATCGGTGCTGCAAGTTGTTCTGCAACATGCACTTATTTCACACTACTTTGTGTTCTAATTTTTTTGATAACATTCGGCTAGATCCAACTAAACTTATATTGAAAAGGTGAAAAACCGCTTCATGACAACATTATGAGCACATTTTCTTCTAAAAAAACACCTATAAATACCCCCTTATATCTCATTGATTTGAATATCTCATAGCGTGAAGTAGTATAAATAATTAGAGTTGAAGTAAAGATAGAAGTAGTTTTAGCTCTACTTTCATTTTGTGAAGTTCAAGTTGGTATAAGAGATTTGAGAGGAAAGTGAAAGCACCCTTGTACCAAGTTTATTTGAGAGATCAACTTGTAAAAGAATTCAAGGATTCAACCTTCAAAGCATTGAATAAGAATTCTTCTTCCTAAACTTTGTCGCTTGTTCTTTTTTGTCATACCTTGTTATACGTTTGTTTCATATTGGAGAGCTTTAATAAGCTCAATCTCAGCAAAAAAACTCCCTCTCTCTCGGCTAAATAAGGAAAGCTAGGGTTTGCATTGGCAGTCGCTCGCCATGGCGGCACTCCAGCCACCGGAGGGGGCTGTGGGAGGGGCGCCACCCTTGTCGAAGAGCTTTGCGGCTGTGATTACAGCTAGCAGTAGTGCTGAGGCTTTCGACCCAGGGAAAGTCTCTTCGTATAGAGGGGAACCAGCGCTCAGAATAGCGAAGAGCGACATCCTGCAATTGGCACGTCCATTCCAGCAAGCACTAGTGGGCAGATTCTCATACAGTCATCTTCCTATGGAGACTATAAGGAGGTTTTTCCTGTCGCTAGGGCTGAAGGGGGACTGTGCGGATACGAACCATATCCTCGTCAGGCCATCAGTGGAAGAGGATTATACTAGGTTATTCGTATGCCGCACATGGTTTATCAGGAGTTCGCCTATGACAATCTCTAAATGGTCCCGGGATTTTCAAACCAACAAGGAGATCTCGATTGCTCCTGTGTAGGTATGTTTTCCAGGCCTGCCATTGCCATTTTTTGAAAGGAACCCACTCAATAAGCTGGCCTCTGTCTTGGGTAGACCGCTGAAGATTGACGCAGCTACAGGAGATCTGAGGAGGTCGTTGGTCGAAACGGTGTTGGTGGAGATCGATGTAGCCCGCATACCAGTGAAAAGGATCTGGATAGGTGATGAGGAGTATGGTTTCTAGCAGAACGTGGAGTACGAGTGTGAGACCCCGTAAATTTGCCTATTTTTTTAGGATTTAATTTATTTAATTGCATGCTTTTCTGCATTTTCTTTATTAGGAAAATTTTCTAAATAATTTTTATGAGTAAATATAGTTTTTTATATGATTTTTCTAGTATCGGTTAGTTTTTGAGAAATTCAGAGCGTATACCGGACATGGGACCCGATAGTGCGGAAAGTTCGAAAAAATTCGGCCAGTTAGGTTAAGTTTTGGATACCGGGTTTCCTTTAGCAGGTGTTAAGAGATAACTAGAGGTTACTAAATGGATTGGTGTGAGAGGACAAAAGGATAGCCATGTATTAATTATAGTGACAAGTGTCACTTGGAGAATTGTTCTTACTTTTTGACCACTATTCATTACTTTACCAATTAAATCAAAAAAATTGCCCAAAAATCATCCAAAATTGCAAGCTCTTGGCCGGCCATCTTTCAAGAGAAAAGAAGAAAAACCTCTCCACTTTCTTACTTCTAATCTTGCTCAATCTTTCATTCCAACCAGTTAATCTTCAAATTACTCCATAAAACCTCTTAGTTTAGTGGTATTAAGGTTGGCTGTGAAGTGGCTTGGAGGAGCAAGGTGCTAAATTGGGTCTTTTCTTGGGTTTGCAAGGTATGTGACCAAGGAACCTTCCCTTTGATCCTAATAATGTTCCATTTGTACCTTATGTGAGTTAAAGAGATAATTTTAGGTGTTATTTTGTGACTTTTGGTTGAATTGGTGAAGTTTTATATTTATTTGTGATTTTTCTGTTTTCATATGATTACTATTGTGTGGACATGGATGATAGTTGGGAATGGTTTAGAGTGAAACCTTAGTGTGTAAATTTTAGCTATTTGCGGAAAATTTCCGCTTTGAACCGAAATTTCCAGGTTAGGGTTCCAAAATCTCACTATTCTACCCGGCACTGTTGGACCTATTTAGTGGCCGAATTAGCCTTAGATTAAAACATGAAAGTTGTAGAGAATGATTTTTTATAGATGCCTAAAAAATGTCAGGCCAATCGGAGCAACGTAGCCTGTGAAAAGACTGAAATACCCCTGCTGGCCTGTTTCTGTCCGAACCTGCTAATCAGCTTCTGTAATTAGTTGTTTTGACCAGGAATACTACTGATTTGGTTGTCAATGTCTTCTTAAGACTTATAGTCTTGTGTCTTACTTTCAAATGGCTTTGGAATCACCTGAATTGGAGTTGTATATGCTGAGATATGACTGAATGAATCAAGACTGCCATAGTAAACTTCGAATTGGAAAATCTGGGGTTGTTTTGGTAAATGTGACCTAGAAACATTGTAAACTGGACTGAGTGATCTTCTTCAACATTGTATCCCTTTCTGTTAGCTTCGAAACGGTGTATATTACACCTCCATCCGATAATCGTAGTGCCGGTTGTGTCCAATACGCTAAACGACGTCAAAACTGTTTTTGGGTTTTAGGGCTTAACTTTCATTTCCGGATTTTCCCTAGCTTACTTTGGTACTTATACGTTCTAATGGAGCCTTATTTTTGGTAGTATGTGGATTTGGTTTATGACTCGTATTCGAGTCTCATTGTGCTTATTTGAATGTTTTAGGGCGTGACGGTGGTTCAAAACGCTCTTTGGACGGAAGTGTATGAAATATCATTTACTTGCTTGGTGAGTGTACTACTCACTTGCTTGTTATTATGTGGCTTTGCTATACTTGAAATTGATGCCTTGAATGTTATGTGCACCGTTGAAATTGATTAAAGTGAGAGTGTACTTGATCACTCTCACCTTTCTGTTCAATATGACTGTTTCCTGTGATACTTAAATGGTATATGAAATACTGGCTTTGGTGTCGTTTGGATGAGTATCCAACGACCATTACTGTTACTACTGAACTCAACCCCGTTGGTAGTCGATTGAATCGAGCCGGCGAGGGCTTGGTCGTGAAAATTGACGAACCATGGGGACTGTTATATGGAATCTTGTAGTATGAGACTCTCGATTCCGGTATACTCGAGTATTACCAAATTTATACTGTTTGGAGTTCAGGCCCGGTAGGGGGATGTTGGGTGGAAGGGATGGAAGTAAAGTGGAGCCTATGGTTGGTTACTTGTAAACATTGACGGAGGGTCAATGAAGTCCGATCAAGTATACAAGCGAGGAAAGGGGCTCTTGAGAGCTGTCCGTATCCTTTTACCAATTTTATTAATGTGTGATCTTGGTTTACTTCTTTATTGAATGAATTGGGGTGAAAAGTCTTATGCTTATATGCACTTGGTTGCTTGAGTGATAGTATCTCACTGGGCGTAAGCTCACTCTATTCCTTTTGTTTTCCTTACAGGAATTTGAATACTTTTGGAATGGCTTTGATAGTTGGTTGCCGAGTTGAGCTAGATGTAGATACATTTTGTGTAGCTCCTCAATGAATGAAACCCTAAATGTATTTTGATCCGTTTCCTCTTTTGACTTGTAATTTGCAAACCGTACATGTATAAACTGGTAGGATCCCGTTTGTATGCTATTTCGGCTTGTAAATGCTTAATGCAAGATGTACATGTTTGATTGATGTTTGGATGGTTCTTGGACAGATTCGGCTTTCATGTCGACTCCGATTTTCATGTTTTCTTATTTTGTGATTTTGGCTTGTCTGAGCGCGCTTATATATTCCGAACCGTTTTAGACCGCATTAAACTGTCTCGTTAGTCCTGGCGAGAGTTGGGCAGGCAGTCCGCTAACCCCTTTGGTTCGCCTTAAGGGAAGGTGGGGCTGTCACAGGTGGTATCAGAACCTAGGTTTGAATTGGCCTGGGTGTATTAGAAATGCTCGACTTGAGGATTATTTTGCTTTTGTCCCTTAAGGTTATTTACGTTTACTTACCCTTTTGGTGTAGGATGGACGGACACAGTGGGCCTAGTGGTAGCCCTACTGGTGAGCGACCCCGGGGACCGCTTCCAGTGATTAAGTATCAGATCCGGTCGAGAGGGGCCGTTGTGCGTTGGAGCCCGGCTAACCGCCTCCGACGGTGTGAGTGTCGCCACACCTACGCCTACCCTAATGCCGTCGTGTTGGTCGTGGTCGAGGAGCGAAAGGAGTTAGCAAAAGATAACGCTAGGCTCGAGGCTGAGGTGAACCAATTGAGGGCGGCTAACGAGAAACAAGCCAAGCGAATCAAGGATTTAGAGTACGATGTGATCGAGTGTGAAGATAGGGTGGACGACCTCTGCGCTCAGCTTAGGGAGGCACGCGAGCGTTTGGCTAAGCGAGCTCGGAAAGTTAGGGTTCGAGCCGATTCGATCATGAACCTCTGCGACGACTTGCTCGAGGAGGAGAGCGACGAGGCGTCGTGCACAGGGGCCGGGGCAGGATGTGAATCCACCCCGTCGGGTGGGTCCACTAGCCCGACGGCGGATTAGGTCGTACTTTTAGGGTCTCTTGGAGGTTTTTGACTATTGTATATAGGACGGATAGGGACGGGTAGACCTGGGAAAGACCGTTAGCTAGCCGTTTTTGTATGCTTGGACTAGCGATGTGTCTATTACTTTTGATGATGTCTTTCCCTTGTGGACTGTTTTGTTGTACCTGACTTGACTGCTTGATGATATGTGCTTTGTTTGACTTGTTTGGAATGTATATCTATGCTTTGTTATTAAAATTTTGGGTTCTTATTTACCGGTATGGTTACTTAGTGCTCTAGTTACGTTTGCCTAGATTAATAGATTTCATGGAAGGCACACGTAGTGGACGGGGACGTGGGCGTGGGGGTAGGCAACCTACGTCAGACCGAGGTGTTGGGGAAACCTCATCTGGGCCTAATCCTGAACCGAGGGTTGACCCCAGCGTGCAAATAGCTGCCGCTATGCAGCAAATGGCCAACCTGCTTGCACAAGTGATGCAGCAACAGAGCCAAAACCCGAACCCTAATCCTGAAAACCCTGGCAATCACGTCGAGAGCGACAATAGGGCTCTTGGGAGATTCCAAAAGTTCGCCCCACCGAAGTTCATTGGGGGCCCGACCCGGATGTCGCCGAAAGGTGGCTCGAGAAAATGGTAGACATTTTCGCTGCCCTACACTACACCGAAGAACGGCAGGTGACTTTTGCCATTTTTCAGCTGGAAGGGGCGGCCCGTTCCTGGTGGAATGTCATTCGCCAGAAGTGGGAACGGGAGCAGACGCCCCAGACTTGGGTGAATTTTATGAGAGAATTCAACGCGAAATTCTTCCCTCCTCTAGTCCAGGAACGGAAGGAAGATGAGTTTATCCGACTCCGTCAAGGGGCTCAGTGTGTGGCGGAGTACGAGAGCCAGTTCACCCGCCTATCCAAATTTACTCCTGAGCTGATCATGACCGAACAACGTCGAATAAGGCGTTTTATCCAGGGTCTGAACGTCGAAATTCAGAAGGATCTCGCGGTGGCCCAGATTAATGCTTTTAGAGAGGCCGTGGAGAAGGCTCAACGAGTAGAGAGCGCTAGGGTACAAGTACGAAACTTCCAGGCAAAGAAGCGAGGCTTTCCTGGAAGCAGTTCCGGGCAAGGAGATAAAGGTACCCCCTCCAAGTTCGGACGAAGAACGGGAGGTGGACAACAGTCGGGTTTCGGCAGAGGGGCTTAGTCTAGGGGTGGCTCAGCCGGGAGAGGCCAAGGCGAAAATTTCCAGAATGGTTCAGGGTCGGCGTCCCGTGGGCCTTGTGGGTACTGCGGCAAGCTGAATCACTCCGAGGATAATTGTTGGAAGAAGGAGGCAAATGTCTGCGCTGCAAAAGTGCAGACCACCGGCTTGGCACCTGCCCAGTCCTAAAGCAAGACGAAAAGGGAGCCCAACCAGGGCCAAAGACTAACGCGGGACCAGCCAAGAGAGATAGGACGAAACCTAGGGTGCCGGCTCGAGTGTACTCGTTAGAGCCTCAACAAGTCCCAGATTCCTCTGAGGTCGTAGAAGGTACGATCACTATCTTCCACCGCTTTGCAAAAGTTTTAGTAGATCCTGGTGCCACTCATTCCTTTGTTAACCCTAATTTCATGTGTGGCATTGACCTTAAACCTGTTAGTTTACCTTACGACCTAGAAGTTAGTACGCCTACGGGAAATCATTGTCTGGTTACTAGTTTGGTTTATAAGGATTGTGAAGTTTGGGTAGGAGAGAGAAAATTATTAAGGAACTTGATTAGCCTGTCCATCAGGGGGTATGACGTGATCTTGGGTATGGACTGGTTAGCCAGGTATAATGCCCAATTAGATTGTAAGAAGAAGGTGGTAGAATTCTGCATTCTTGGGGAGGCGACCCTAAGGTTGGATATAAGGGGAAGGTTAGCCTTATCCGCCCTGATCTCAGGCATTCGGGCTAGGAAACTGCTAAATAAAGGGGCACAAGGATTCTTAGCCTTTTTCATCAACACCCCTATGGATAAATTGAAGGTGGAAGATGTGCCTATAGTAAGGAAATATCCGGATGTGTTTCCTGACGAGTTGGTATCCTTGCCTCCAGAGAGAGAGATAGAATTTAAGATCGACTTGCTACTGGGAACCTCGCCTATCTCAAAAATCCCGTATCGGATGGCCCCTGCTGAACTTAAGGAGCTGAAATTGTAATTACAAGATCTTTTGGAGCAGGGTTTCATTCAAGAGAGTGGGTCTCCGTGGGGAGCCCCTGTACTGTTTGTGAAGAAAAAGGACGGCAGTTTGAGGATGTGTATCGATTATCGGGGCCTGAATAATATTACGGTTAAAAATAAGTATCCACTGCCCCACATAGATGAGTTGTTTGACCAGTTGCAGAGAGCGGTGGTCTTCTCGAAACTGGATCTCCGCCAAGGCTATTACCAGTTATTAATCAGGAAGGAGGATATTCCGAAAACCGCTTTCAACTCGAGATATGGGCATTACGAGTTCGCAGTTATGCCCTTTGGACTAACCAATGCCCCTGCCGCCTTCATGGACTTAATGCATAGGATTTTTAAGCCCTACTTGGACCGATTCGTTGTGGTATTCATTGACGACATTCTGGTCTACTCCAAGACGCGTGAGGAACATAAGCAGCACCTGAGGGTTGTTTTACAAACCCTAAGGGACCATCAACTGTATGCCAAGTTCAGCAAGTGTGAATTTTGGCTGGAGAAAATTTCCTTTCTAGGGCACGTGATTTCTCAAGAAGGCATCTCAGTTGACCCGGCGAAAGTAGAGGCCGTGACTAATTGGAAGAGGCCAGAAAACCCCACCGAGATCCGCAGCTTTCTAGGGCTGGCTGGGTACTACCGGCGATTCATTAAAGACTTCTCTAAGTTAGCCGGTCCTTTAACTGACCTGACGAAAAAACATGGTCGGTTCGTATGGAATGGCCGATGTGAGGCAAGTTTCCAAGAGTTGAAGAAAAAATTAACCATGGGACCAGTTCTAGTCCTGCCTAATGGAGGTGACGGGTTTGTCATTTATACCGATGCATCGCGAGAGGGCCTAGGATGCGTTTTAATGCAGAACCAAAATGTGATATCTTTTGCCTCGAGAAAGTTAAAACCCCACGAGCAGAACTACCCAACCCATGATCTGGAGTTAGCCGCGGTTGTTTTCGCTCTGAAGAAATGGAGGCACTATCTATATGGGGTAACATTTGAGGTGTATTCAGATCATAAGAGCCTTAGGTATCTTTTTTCTCAAAAGGATTTTGAATATGAGGCAGCGACGGTGGATGAAATTTCTGGAGGATTATGACTGCACTATCAATTACCATCCGGGGAAGGCGAATGTAGTGGTCGATACTTTAAGTCGCAAGGCTCAGGTAGCAGGGTTAATGATTAAAGAGTGGGATATGTTAGAATCCGTCTGTGAGTGGAAACCCTGCCTTGGGAGTCATAAGGTGATTTTTGGCAACATTAAGGTAACCTCCACCCTCTTGGAATGGATTAAAGAAGCTCAAAAGGAGGATTCAATGGTGCGGAAATAGGGAGAGAAGGTGGAAAAGGGGGAATCAACTGACTTCAACTTTAGTCCTGAAGGTATTTTAAAATACCGAAATCGAGTGGTGATGCCTAAAGATGAAGCGTTAAAAACGGAGATCTTAGAGGAAGCTCATCGATCCAAGTATACGATCCATCCGGGTAGTAGCAAGATGTACCAAGACCTAAAAAGAGCCTATTGGTGGGACAATATGAAGAAGGAAATCGCTTTATATGTGCAAAAATATCTCGTTTGCCAACAGGTTAAGGCGGAGCATCAAAAACCATCGGGCTTGTTACAACCCCTTGAGATAACCGAGTGGAAGTGGGAGAACATCACCATGGACTTCGTTTCAGGATTACCGCGAACGCAAAGAGGGCATGATGCCGTGTGGGTGATCGTCGATCAATTAACCAAATCGGCTCACTTCCTACCGGTAAACATGAAGTATACCATGGACAAATTGGCTCAAGTGTACATGGACGAGGTCGTGAGGTTACATGGTGTTCCAGTGAGCATTGTCTCCGATCAAGATCCACGCTTTGTATCCCGGTTTTGGCAGAAGTTTCAAGAGACTCTGGGGACTAAACTCAACTTGAGCACTACCTATCACCCTCAGACGGATGGACAATCGGAGCGAACAATCCAAACTCTCGAGGACATGTTGCGAACCTGCATTCTGGATTTTGGAGGTAACTGGGGTCAACACATGACCTTAGTAGAGTTCGCGTACAATAACAGCTACCATTCGTCGATTCAAATGGCTCCATACGAGGCACTATATGGATGAAAATGCGGGTCACCGATCTACTGGGACAAAGTTGGCGAGAGAAAGGCACTGGATCCAGCAACTCTTCCATGGCTGGAAGAAGCTCGAGAAAAGGTCAAATTGATATGTCAACGACTCCAAACAGCTCAAAGCCGACAAAAGAGCTATGCGGACAATCGAAGGAAAGACTTGGAGTTCGAAGTTAGAGACCGTGTTTTCCTCAAGGTTACACCGTTACAGAGCGTCACGACGGGTAGAGGAAAGAAATTGCAACCAAGGTTCGTCGGACCTTACAAGATCCTGCAGAGGATAGGTGCGGTAGCATATAGGCTAGAGCTGCCGCCAAGTCTCTCTAGAATTCACGATGTCTTTCACGTTTCAATGCTTAAGAAGTACTATCCCGATCCACCCCATATCGTACAGGAACCTGTACAATTGCTTGACCGGAAAGTTAAAGAACTGAGAAACAAGCAGATTCCGTTGGTTAAGATCCTGTGGAGAAACCATGGGGTAGAGGAAGCTACTTGGGAAGTGGAAAAAGAGATGCAAAAGAAATACCCTGACCTTTTCGTGAGTTAAGGTGAGAAATTTCGAGGGTGAAATTCTTTTAAGGGGGAGAGGGTGTGAGACCCCGTAAATTTGCCTATTTTTTTTTAGGGTTTAATTTATTTAATTGCATGCTTTTCTGCATTTTCTTTATTAGAAAAAATTTTCAGATAATTTTTATGAGTAAATATAGTTTTTTAGATGATTTTTCTAGTATCGATTAGTTTTTGAGAAATTAAGAGCATATACCGGACGTGGGACCCGCTAGTGCAGAAAATTCGGAAAAATTCGGCCAGTTAGGTTAAGTTTTGGGTACCGGGTTTCCTTTAGCAGGTGTTAAAAGATAACTAGAGGTTACTAAATGGATTGGTGTGAGAGGACAAAAGGATAGCCATGTATTAATTATAGTGACAAGTGTCACTTGGAGAATTGTTCTTACTTTTTGACCACTATTCATTACTTTACCAATTAAATCAAAAAATTGCCCAAAAATCATCCAAAATTGCAAGCTCTTGGCCGGTCATCTTTCAAGAGAAAAGAAGAAAAACCTCTCCACTTTCTTACTTCTAATCTTGCTCAATCTTTCATTCCAACCGGTTAATCTTCAAATTACTCCATAAAACCTCTTAGTTTAGTGGTATTAAGGTTGGTTGTAAAGTGGTTTGGAGGAGCAAGGTGCTAAATTGGGTCTTTTCTTGGGTTTGCAAGGTATGTGACCAAGGAACCTTCCCTTTGATCCTAATAATGTTCCATTTGTACCTTATGTGAGTTAAAGAGATAATTTTAGGTGTTATTTTGTGACTTTTGGTTGAATTGGTGAAGTTTTATATTTATTTGTGATTTTTCTGTTTTCATATGATTACTATTGTGTGGACATGGATGATAGTTGGGAATGGTTTAGAGTGAAACCTTAGTGTGTAAATTTTAGCTATTTGCGGAAAATTTCCGCTTTGAACCGAAATTTCCAGGTTAGGGTTCCAAAATCTCACTATTCTGCCCGGCACTGTTGGACCTAGTTAGTGGCCGAATTAGCCTTAGATTAAAACATGAAAGTTGTAGAGAATGATTTTTTATAGATGCCTAAAAAATGTCAGGCCAATCGGAGCAACGTAGCCTGTGAAAAGACTGAAATACCCCTGCTGGCCTGTTTCTGTCCGAACCTGCTAATCAGCTTCTGTAATTAGTTGTTTTGACCAGGAATACTACTGATTTGGTTGTCAATGTCTTCTTAAGACTTATAGTCTTGTGTCTTACTTTCAAATGGCTTTGGAATCACCTGAATTGGAGTTGTATATGCTGAGATATGACTGAATGAATCAAGACTGCCATAGTAAACTTCGAATTGGAAAATCTGGGGTTGTTTTGGTAAATGTGACCTAGAAACATTGTAAACTGGACTGAGTGATCTTCTTCAACATTGTATCCCTTTCTGTTAGCTTCGAAACGGTGTATATTACACCTCCATCCGATAATCGTAGTGCCGGTTGTGTCCAATACGCTAAACGACGTCAAAACTGTTTTTGGGTTTTAGGGCTTAACTTTCATTTCCGGATTTTCCCTAGC
Source organism: Coffea eugenioides (assembly GCF_003713205.1). Lineage (NCBI taxonomy): Eukaryota > Viridiplantae > Streptophyta > Magnoliopsida > Gentianales > Rubiaceae > Coffea > Coffea eugenioides. Next base: position 54,337 of record NW_020863756.1, read on the forward strand.
TTACTTTGGTACTTATACGTTCTAATGGAGCCTTATTTTTGGTAGTATGTGGATTTGGTTTATGACTCGTATTCGAGTCTCATTGTGCTTATTTGAATGTTTTAGGGCGTGACGGTGGTTCAAGACGCTCTTTGGGCGGAAGTATATGAAATATCATTTACTTGCTTGGTGAGTGTACTACTCACTTGCTTGTTATTATGTGGCTTTGCTATACTTGAAATTGATGCCTTGAATGTTATGTGCACCGTTGACATTGATTGAAGTGAGAGTGTACTTGATCACTCTCACCTTTCTGTTCAATATGACTGTTTCCTGTGATACTTAAATGGTATATGAAATACTGGCTTTGGTGTCGTTTGGACGAGTATCCAACGACCATTACTGTTACTACTGAGCTCAACCCCGTTGGTAGTCGATTGAATCGAGCCGGCGAGGGCTTGGTCGTGAAAATTGACGAGCCATGGGGACTGTTATATGGAATCTTGTAGTATGAGACTCTCGATTCCGGTATACTCGAGTATTACCAAATTTATACTGTTTGGAGTTTGGGCCCGGTAGGGGGATGTTGGGTGGAAGGAATGGAAGTAAAGTGGAGCCTACGATTGGTTACTTGTAAACATTGACGGAGGGTCAATGAAGTCCGATCAAGTATACAAGCGAGGAAAGGGGCTCTTGAGAGCCGTCCGTATCCTTTTACCAATTTTATTAATGTGTGATGTTGGTTTACTTCTTTATTGAATGAATTGGGGTGAAAAATCTTATGCTTATATGCACTTGGTTGCTTGAGTGATAGTATCTCACTGGGCGTAGCTCACTCTATTCCTTTTGTTTTCCTTACAGGAATTTGAATACTTTTGGAATGGCTTTGATAGTTGGTTGCCGAGTTGAGCTAGATGTAGATACATTTTGTGTAGCTCCTCAATGAATGAAACCCTAAATGTATTTTGATCCGTTTCCTCTTTTGATTGGAATTTGCAAACCGTACATGTATAAACTGGTAGGATCACGTTTGTATGCTATTTTGGCTTGTAAATGCTTAATGAAAGATGTACATGTTTGATTGATGTTTGGACGGTTCTTGGACAGATTCGATTCATGTCGACTCCGATTTTCATATTTTCTTATTTTGTGATTTTGGCTTGTCTGAGCACGCTTTTAATTTTTTCCGGAACGTGTTAGATCACGGGTAACTGCTCGTTAGTCCTGGCGAGAGTTGGGCAGGCAGTCCGCTAACCTCTTTGGTTTGCCTTAGGGGAGGGTGGGGCTGTCACAACGAGAACTGGCCAACGTTCTGCTCCTTCTATGAGTGGTTTGGCCATGCCCAACAGGAGTGTTATAGGAAGTATCCGGCTCTAAAGCCTGTAAAAAAATCCCAGGCACGCCTGCCACAAGGCAAGGACCCTCTTTCCAAATGAGATCAAGGAACGACCATGGCGAGGGGGGAGGATGTCGGCGAGGGGAAAGATATCCAGCAATCTTCGACTGGGACGGAAGTAGGGGTGGGAAGGTCGCCCTTGGTTCTGGACCATATGCAACTGGAGGCTCGGGATGAAGTGGTAGTGCAGCAACAGTAACTTGACCTGGTCGAGGGGTTGGAGCAGACTGGGGACGAAGGTGTGCAGCAGCAGTCCGCTGTCGGAGGCACGGCTGAGGGTTGAGGAACTGTAGGTAGGCAGGCACATGTTGAGTTAGGTGCTGCAACAATGGCTGCGGCTAAGGAGGAGGGAAACGCAGGAGTACAGATGCGTGATGGGTTAATTGCGGCAATAATGGCTATGGCTGGAGTTGGGGAGGCAGATGCGAGGAGTCTTGACGCATTGTTGCTCGCGAAGGCTAGGGATAAGGGGGCTGGGCAAGTGTTAATGGCGTCGCGACTACAACTCAGCAACTCATTTGGGGTTCTTGATGGGATGGGAGATGAGGTTGGGAAGGAGAGAGCCAAGAATTTGAGAGACGCTGTGTCACTTAGCCCAGTGCATGGAGAGGAATCCAGAGGGTTATGGTATCAGGAACTTTGAGCCATGCAAGTGCAGTTGACACGTTGGTTGGAGCATACTGCCAGCTTGGAGTAAAATGGGAGGAATTCTGAGTCGCTGGATGTGCAGCTCCTGAGCCATTTGGACAATAAAGCAGGGACGGAAAGAACGGGTAGGCTCCTAAAACTAAACGCGATGGGTGGGGAAACTCGCAAGAGGTATGCTCTTCATTCTAATACTAGGTCCAATTAATTTTCTGATATGGAATATACGGGGTGCGTCAAAGATGGACTCGCTCCGATACTTAAAAAAGATGAAGTTTGATTTTAATGAAAAAATTCTGGTTTTGTTGGAACGTATGTCTGATGAGGGGCAATTAGATTTTGTGAAACGGTTTGTAGGTTGTAAGTCGGCAGCCTCCTTTGTGGATGGCAAGATCTAGGTCTTATGGGACCTTGCTCTCACTATTTCATTTACCACTTTCGCGGACCAGTTGGTTGATATGGAGTTCAACTCTCCAACTGGTACCCTCTTTCTCTTGGTAGTCTATGCTCGATGCACGGGGGTAGCTAGACAGCCTCTCTGGAGTGCCATGGAGGGTTTAGCGAGTTCACGTCAAGGACCTTAGTTATTGGTTGGGGATTTTAACATTATCTCGGAGGCCTCTGAGCGATTGGGAGGGCACCGTCGAATGCTCAAAACATGGAGGAGTTCAATCAAACGATTTTTAATTGTGGCCTTGTCTCGGTAGATTTCAAAGAGGCGCCGTTTAAATGGACAAATGGGACTATGTGGCAGCCTTTGGATCGGGTGTTGGTTAATCGCGAATGGGTCGAGCTGTATGCTATATCAAGAGTGCTGCACCTTGCACGGGGACGATCTGATCATGCGCCCCTATTGATTAAGTGTGGCTTGGAGAGACAAGGGGCCTATTTCTTCAAGTACCTCAATGTTTGGCCCCACCATGGCTCTTTCCTTGGAGTTGTCCAGGAAGCATGGGGAGCGGCTTGCCCAGCACGTACAATGTCGGAGTTCTACCGTAAAATGTCAAAAGTGAGAGGCAAGCTGAGGGCATGGAAGAAGGAGGTGTTTGGACATATTGGCACTAGGGTGGCGGAGCTTGAGAAAGTTATGCGTGCTGAGGAGTTCCGGAATGACATGTTGAGGACTTTGGCATCCAAGATTACTTACCATGAGGCAAGGGCGGCCTACCTGAAACAATTGGCAATTGATTGTGAATTTTGGCGCCAAAAGTCGAGGGTAAAATGGATTCAGGTGGGGGATGTGAACACGACCTTCTTCCATGCTGTGGTTCGACAACGGCGGGCTTCGAATTACATTGCCAGGTTACGCAGCTCGACGAGGAAGTGGCTAACAAGGATCGAGGACATCAAGTGCTCAGCTACGGCATTCTTTGAGACGCTGTTCAGCTCGGATAAGGATACCGACCGCCATCCAGTATTGCCTTTCTGTCTCCCACGAGTGTCTCTGGGGAATAATGAGGGACTGTTGGCTTTGCCGTCAATGGAAGAGGTTCGTGAAGTAGTGTTCTCCATCAGCCCAGATAGTGCCCTTGGCCCGGATGGGTTTGGGTCTGGTTTCTATTAGGCGTGTTGGGGGATAATTAAGGAGGAGTTGGTGGCTGCTGTTCAGGATTATTTTAAGGGTGGGTGGTTGCCAAAAGGGGTCATCAGCACATTGATTGTGTTAATCCCAAAAACAGAGGGGGCATCTCGCTGGCAAGAATTTTGGTCAATTAGTCTATGTAATGTCAGCTCCAAGATTATCTCTAAGCTTGTGGCAAATAGGTTGAACAAGCTCCTGTCCCAACTGATTTCTCCTTGGCAGTTCGGTTTTGTCCCGGGGCATCAAATTATTGATAATGTCCTACTAACGCAAGAGCATGCACAGGAACTCGATCGGCGATTGGAGACCCCGAACCTCCTGTTAAAGTTGGATATGAAAAATGTGTATGATAGAGTGGAGTGGTTGTTCCTCCTCTTCATGCTTAGGGTGTTTGGTTTTTTTGGAAAATGCGGTCGATCTGATCTTCCACCTGGTCTCGAATAACTAGTTCTTGGTGCTTGTCTATGGAGAGCCGGTGAGATTTTTTAAGTCGACGTGAGGGATCAGACAGGGGGATCCGATCTTTCCAGCCCTATTCGTGTTAGTTGCTGAGTTTTTTGGGAGGGGGTCGAATGACTTGTTCCAACAGGGTCACCACAGATTTTTTCAGGCTGGAGGACTTAAGGTCCCATACCTGGCATTTGCGGACGATGTCATTGTTTTCACGAGGCTATCACGGGAAACCTTAGAGGCGGTCGGAGAATTCTTCAAGCAATATCAACAGTATTTAGGACAAAAGATTAACACCGCAAAAAGCTGCTTCGTGTGCTCGACTGGGGAGACTGAGGCCCACGCTGACCTTATTTCTACCATTTTAGGTTTCCACGACAGTTCTTTCCTCTAGTCTATCTGGGGGTTCCCATTTCTCGAGGTCGATGCTCTTCAATTGTCTTTGAACGGATTCTTACAAAGGTAAGGGCGCGTGTCTGTCACTGGAATACAAAGCTGCTATCAACAGGGGGAAAATTAATTCTACTCAAGCACATCTTGAATTCGATGCCGATGTATCTATTGCAGGTCCTGAAACCCCCTAAGACGGCCTTAGTTGCATTGGGGAGAATATTTAATGCTTTCTTATGGGATAAAGCTCATGACTCTAAACGAATTCATCGGGCATCTTGGGAGAAGATGTGCTTCCCCTCAGAGGAGGGTGGATTGGGGATTAGGTAACTGGATGACATGGTCAAAGCCTTCTCCTATAAGTTATGGTGGCATCTCCGCCAACGGCGATCCATTTGGTCGGACTTTATGTTCTCTAAGTATGTCGGGGACCAGCATCAACTCCAAGCGGAGGTAGTACGACCGACGGGTACATGGAAGCGGCTACTTGGGGTACGGGAATTGGCGGAAGCTCATATCACATGGAGTCTAGGTCCGGGTATGGTTGATTTCTAGCTAGACACTTGGTGTGAGCTGGGGCCCTTGAGTTCATTGCTGTCGGTAGATAGGGACAAACCTCATTTTTTGATGGCAGAGTTCTTGGGACGGGAAGGGTGGAATAGGGACCGGCTCCTGCAATGGCTTCCGAGCCATCTCGTGGAGTCAATTGTGGATATCCCTTTCGACCTGGATGGGTAGGTGAAACTTCCATTGAAATAGAGAAGTAAAGGCCAAAACTTTTAATCGATTATGCCTTGCCAAATGAATCGGGAGCACAAACTAACATTGTAAGGCCAGCAATTAATGTAAACAACTTTGATATCAAACCCTTGCTCATCCAAATGGTTCAACGAAGTCAATTTGGAGGAAATGCAATGGAGGATCCTAACATTCATCTCACTAACTTCATGGACTTATGTGGTACAATTAAAATAAATGGAGCATGAGATGAGGCAATTATGTTAAAGTTGTTTCTTTTTTCACTTTGTGATAAAGCAAATGTATAGCTTAATTTCTATCTACCTAATACTTTCCCTTCTTGGGGTGAGTTGACAAAAGCATTCTTGAATAAATATTTTCCTTCTGGAAAAATGGCTAAACTTCATATATGTATCATAGATTTTATTCAACATAAAGGTGAGTCATTATATGAAGTTTTGATGTGAGCACGGGATCTATCAAACTGAGTTAGACGTAGACACGCCTAACATGCACAAAGTCTTCTGGTTTGCATGGTTTGAAGTCAAGAAATTGTCCCAAACATATTAAGGAACTTGAGAATGAAGATTGGAAGCTTGTTCACCTTATTCAAGTAAAGGAAGAGGTCGATGTTCAAAGTGAGGGTTGATTTGGCTTCAAGCTTAGTCCGGTTCTTTCCTAATGTTTTAATCTGATTGGTTGAGTTATTTAGAGTGCTTTAGTAGTAATTTAGTCATTTTATTTAATAGAATATTTGGCCAGTCAAGTGCAAGAGAGCCGAATTCAAGTGCCATGTTTATTTAGGAAACTAAGTCGTGTTTAATCTTTTCTGAGTTGCATTAGGGTTTCGGTTGTAAGGCTATCAACACAACCTTTAAGTGACATTTTTTATGATTCAGTAATAAACTTTTGAGAGATGAAATTACTAAAAGTGAGTTTTCTCCTTTTATGGAGTTCCTTGATGGAACTTGAGTTTCTTCTTGAACTGTATCAAATATTTAGCTTGGATACTCGTGGTGTTCAAGCCAAGATGATTACATCATCTTGTTCTTTCAAGCCAATAACCAATTCACTAGGTTTCTAGAGATGAATACTCTTTAGGTCTAGCAAGGTAGCTATTGTTCCATAACCTTATCAAAATAGATCTTTCCGCTACCTGATCAACTTGGTTCTTCAAAACAGGTTCTTACTGGGTCGAGTTCGTATCAGTTGGTATCAGAGTTTCACCTCTTGATTCAGGTTAACATCATTTCTTTTCTTATTTTTTCTATTTGTTTTTCTACCAAAACCCTAGCCTGCTTTTGATATAAAGAAACAAAAAAAAATCTTGATTCTTGTTTCTTAAATTTGATCGCTTGAGTCTAACCTACCCCTTGATTGATCGAAGTTGGAATTTGTTGGTGTGATTACATTCTTGGAAACAAGTTTTCCAAGGGTTTGACTCCTATTAAATTTCTTCCAAGTGAAGTCACAATCCTGTGTTGAGTCTTGAAAAAAAAATTAGGTACTGTTCATGTACTGTTCAAACAAGATCAATCGTCAGAACTGCCTTTGAATCTGGACAGTTCTGACGGGTACTTTGACACTCAAATTTCGTTCTGTTCTGAGTGGATTCAGGTCTTGGCCAAAACATCAAAGTTTTAGCCTTATGTCTCAGCTTTCTAATGCCTTTGGAATTTCCTGATTTGGATTTGTGAGCTGGGAGTTATAGTCCAGTAAACATACCATGTCCGTTACTTTGGAGTGCGAATTCCTGGAACGGTTTTCTGCACTTTCGACCCATCTCTGTTCAGATCCGGAGTTAGGGGTCTTCATGAAAGGTATAGACTTTTCTCTTAGCTTCGCAACGGTACCTCATGTACCTTGATCCGACACTCATAGCTTCGATTAGACTCAAAACAGTTTTGACGGCAAAATGGCTAGGCCGCCATTCCCGTTTCCGTGTGCCGTTTCCGCACTTGCATGTGCCAATTTTGCCATTTTGCTTGTTTTAAATATGTTAGTAGCCATTTGTGATATATTGTGACACAATCTTCAATTTCAGACGTTGGTGAGATAGGTGGAGCCGGTGGGGCCTACTAGCTACTGCTCGCGGCACGAATTTCGTACTTTTGCTCTTTTGTTCGTTGTGTAAGTATTCAGGCCGCTCTTGTGTGTTAGTTGCTTATGTGTTTCGATATGTATGAAGAGGGTACCTAGGCGAGGGTGTACTTTATCGCACTCGACCTAAACCCTAACTTGCGCACATATTTGTACATGGCTTGTGTATATGAGCAATTTTGAAACTAAAACCCTTGAGCTTGTGGCTCGGGGTGACTTTTGAATAATTTTGTGAAGTTTGTGAGTTTGGGGCCCGATCTCATGACCTAGATGGACTATTCGAGCCGGTTAGGGCTTGGTCGAAGTTAGTCCAACCTGGTTTGAGGTCACCAAGTTTGTTAATCCGGTTCACCGAGAATGTGGACCAAGTTTGTGACCCGAGCTTGTGAACCAAGCTCAAGTTTGTGATTTCGTTCGCTCGAGCAAGTTTGTGAGGTGCCTGGCCAGAGAGGGTGATAAGGTGTACGGTGGGTGTACAAGTGAAGTTCTACGGACCATTATTTGAGGTCGACGGAGTGTCGGCAGGAGGTCACACATGGCAAACGATCTGGCTTTGGAGCCACCTGTATCCTTATTATGTGATGTTATTTTTCTGCTTTTGCTTTACTCTTACTATGTAACTGTTGTTACGTGAAATTTACGCTTTTGCCCCTGTTTACTTACTAAGCATATAGCTTACCCCATTCCTTTTGTTTTCCTTAGCAGGGGCCGACGCGGGGACTTTTGTCACACACACTAGTATAGTTAGATGTGCATGTAATAGTTGGACAAGTAGGATGTTTGTTTTAGTTTTGGTGGTTTGTATAAGGACCCTCCATAGGGTCTACCTTCTGCTGGTTGTTATTTTAATGTATTAGAGTGGTTTGACTCGATACTTTTGAGATGTAATTATTGGAGAAGTTGATGTAATATTTGAGATTTATCTCGTACTTTATTTGAGGACTTTAGTGAACGACTGAGTCCTGGCGAGAGCTGGGCAGGCGGCCCGCCGAACCCTCTGGTTCGCCTTAGGGGGAGGTGGGGCTGTCACAAAGGACGTGGGTGAACTTCATGAGAGAGTTCAACTCTAAGTTTTTCCCTCCTCTGATTCAAGAATGAAAAGAAGATGAGTTTATTCGGCTCCGCTAGGGGACCCAGACCGTAGCCAAGTACGAAAACCAATTCACTCGATTATCCAAATTTGCCCCCGAACTAATTGTCACCGAACAATGAAGAATAAGGTGTTTCGTTCAGGACCTAAATGTGGAGATCTAGAAGGACCTAGCTGTGGCTCAAATTAATGCTTTTAGTGAGGCCGGGGAGAAGGCTCAACGAGTGGAAAGCGCCAGGCTACAACTGAAAAACTTCCAAGCAAAGAAGCTAGGATTTCCTGGCAATAGCTCAGGGCAGGGAGATAAAAGTACCCCTCCCAAGTTTGGAATGGGAACTGGAGGAGGAAGACTGCAAGGAGCGTCAAGAGGGGCCCCGTCAAGAGGCGGCCAATTTGGGCGAGGCCAAAGGGGAGGTTTCCAAGGAGGTTCGGTTTCTGCATCTCGCGGTCCCTGCGGGTATTGTGGAAAGCCAAATCACAAAGACGATAATTGCTGGAGGAAGGAAAGAAAGTGTTTGCGCTATGGGAGTGCAGACCACCAAATAGCCAATTGCACGGTTCTGCCACGAGACGGAAAGGGAAGCCAGCAACCGATGAGAACCAATTCTGGACCGGCTAAGGTGGAAGGGATCAAACCTAAAGTGTCGGCTCGAGTGTACTCGCTGGAGCCACAACAGGTCCTTGACTCTTTTGAGGTCGTAGAAGGTACGATCCCTATATTCCACCGATTTGTGAAAGTTTTAGTAGATCCAGGTGCCACTCATTCATTTGTCAACCCCAATTTCATGTGTGGAATTGATATAAAACCTGCTAGTTTACCTTATGACCTAGAAGTTAGTACTCCGATGGGGGAACACCATTTGCTCACTAGCATGGTTTATAAGAATTGTGAAGTTTGGGTAGGAGAGAGAAAATTGTTAGGGGACTTAATAAGCTTGTCTATTAAGGGGTATGATGTAATTCTTGGCATGGATTGGTTAGCTCGATATAATGCTCAACTCGATTGTAAGAGAAAAGTGGTAGAATTTCGTATTCCCGGGGAGGCGACCTTAAGGTTAGATATGTGAGAACCCAAAATTTTCTTATTTTCTAGACTTTATTTTATTTAATTGCACGCCTATTCTCTATTTTCTTTATTAGGAAAAATTTTCTAGATAATTTTTATGAGTAAATATAGTTTTAAAATCATTTTTCTAGTATAAATTAGTTCATGAGAAATTAGAAGTGTATACCGGATGTGGGACCCGCTAGTGCGATAAGTGTGATAAATTCGGCCAATTAGGTTAAGTTTTGTATATCGGAATTAATTTACTAGGTGTTAAGAGGTAATTAGAGGTTACCTAGATGGATTAATATTGGAGAGACAAAAGGATAACTTTAGGCCTAAAAGGTGACAAGTGTCACTTTCCTATTCCACCTTGGACTTTGACCATCTTACTTACCTTTACCAAATAACCAAAAAAATTGACCAAAAATCATCTCCATCTTCATCCTTGTGGCCGAGCTTCATAGAGAGAAAAGAAAGGAAAGCCTTCAACTTATTTCTTCCAAATCTTGCTCAATCTTGTGATGCAACCATAGAACTTCAAATTTACTCCATAAAAATCTTTTGTTAAGTAGAGTTAAAGAAGGTGGTGGAGTAGTTTGGCAAGAGAAGGTGCTAAGTTGTTATTTTTCTTGAGTTTACAAGGTGAGTTGCTAAGAAATTCTTCCTTTGTTCTTGATAATGTTAAATTAGTGCCTTGTGGTGGCTAATAATGTTATTTTGTGGAATACTTTATGGTTTTAAGTGGAGTTTGTGAAATTTCTGGTTTTATTCATGATTTTTCTGATTTTATATAATAAATGTTGATTGGCCATGGATGATGGCTTGATATGGTCTAAGGTAAAGCTTTGGTGTGTTAATTGTAGTTATTTGCGAAAAATTTCAGCTTTGTGCGAAAATTTCAGATTTAGGGTTTCAATTTGGGGCTTTTCTGTGGTTTGCTCATAAGTTTGTAATTGGTTGAAATTTAAGGGTATTGTGACCCTAGTAAGGTGTATTGATTAGCCTACCAACTGTGTTTGCTCTCATGATCGTTTTGTGTGAACTTTGGTGATGAATGATAGGTTGGAAATGTGAAAATTAATGGGGAAATGCTGTCCAATGATAGGGAGATTTGGTAATCTTGAGTTGGGAGTGATTTTGGGTAGAATTGAAGAGGTTTTGAGGTTGTTCATACCTAACACCCACTTTCACTCCATTTTACTTTTGGTTATATTATACTAGTAACTCATTATAGTAGTTTGACTTGTGTTCGAGTCTCAATGGTGGTTTCTTGCTTATATTAGGTCGTGCCGGTGATCCGGGGCCTACGTCTGAAGCAAAATTGTGAACTTGCTTATTTGACTCGGTGAGTGTACCATTATATGATTTAATGCTTAAATGATTGATACGTGATTATGTGAACTTGGTTGACTCGAACGAGACGAGAGCGTACTTTATCGCTCTCGTTCTCCTATTTGTATGACTATGACTGTTTAACTGTGAATCTGTATTTGTGCATGATTCCAGTTGTCTGGGGCTGTGCTAGACAACTTAATTGTGATATCTGAGCTCATGTTCCATGGGTTGTTATCTGAGTCGAGCCGGCAAGGGCTTGGGCGATTCGATAGCAAACCATGGGCTCACTGTTAGTCGAGTGGAGTTTGAACTCCTCGACCTTGTGGTATACTCGAGTATAGCCTTTCTGTTACTGTGAGGTGTTCGGGCCCGGTAAGGAGGTGGTCGGTGTGAGGCCCCAGTCCGTTCGTAAGTTGATATTAGGGTTATTCATTATTTTGTACGGTTAAATTAAGGTTTTAGGGCTAAGGAGAAACCCTAATCTCGGCTAAGATTGAAAACCTTGCTTATGATAAAACCCTAGTTTATGTATTATTCGTAAGCTCGAGCTATAGTTTATATGCGGTATTATAGTGTGTGTTTTGGCACAAGTAAAAATAGGATTCGTTATAGTTTACAGAGGGTTAACAAGTTTGAAAATGGTTGGCAAACTCTGGATTAGCAAACCTCTAGTGTTACAATATTAGAAAGCTTAAGTGGAGTTTTATTTATCGCCCGCCTTTTTCCACATTTTCTTTATTAGAAAATTTTCCCCAGATCATTTTTAGGAGTAAATATAGATTTTAGATTATTTTTCTAGTATCAGTTAGTTTTTGAGAAATTAAGAACGTATATCGGACGTGGGACCCACTAGTGCGGTAAGTTCGGAAAAATTCGGCCGATTACGTTAAGTTTCGGATACTGGGTTTAATTTATCGGGTGTTAAGAGATAGGTAGAGGATAAGATGTGATTGATGTGAGAGGAAACAAAAGGATTGGGATGCTTTTATGGAGTGACAAGTGTCACTTGGTGATTGGTTTCACTTGTTGGACACTATTCACCTTTTTGACTTTTCTTACCAATTGAATAAATATCTCAAAAATCACCAAAAATTCACTCTTGTCTTCTCCATTGTGGCCGGCCACCTTGAGCAAAGAAGAAAGAAAACTCTTCAAGGTTCTTGCTTCCATCTTGCTTAAGTGTAATCATCCAACCATTTGATCTTGTTTCTACTCCATAAAACCTTTCCATTTGGTGATAGTAAGTGGTTTGGTGAAGTGTTTGGGGAAGCTAAGGTGACAAACAACTCTTCCTCTCTTGTTTACTAGGTGAGTGGTGATTGAACCTTCTCCTTCACTTAATGAAGCTTAATTTGTGCTTAGTGGTAGTTAAAATGTTGAATTTTGTGGTTTATTTCTTGATTTTGGATGAAGTGGTGAAGTTTTCCATTTATTGGTGATTTTTCTGTTTATATATGAAATTGATGGTGTGGCCTTGTATGATGATTGGCAATGGCCTAAAATGAGGCTAGTAGGTGTAAATGATTGTTAATTGCAAGCACTTTTTGGTTTGGAGGGAAATTTGGAAGACTAGGGTTTCATACCCTTCAATTCTGTCCGGTTTTGTATCTCCTGGTTAGAGGCCGAATTGGCCTTAGCTTAAAATATGAAAGTTGTAGGGAATGACATTTTAGAGGTGCCTGAAAAATTTCAGGACAATCGGAGTAGTGTAGAATGAGAAAAGTCGAAATTACCCTTGCTGTCCTGTTTCTACCCGAACCTGAGAACTGCGATTGTAATTGGTTATTTTGGTTTGGAATGTTTCAGAATTGGTTGTTGAGGCCTTCTGATAGAATTTAGCCCTGTTTCTTATCTTTCAGCTGGTTTTGAAATTTCTGGATTTGGACTTATGTAGGCTGTTTTATGATGTTTGTACTAGATTACGGTTTGTGAACCTGTTTTACGATTCTGGTGTAGTATGTTACATTTTTGACGTAGTTACACTCGAAATTTGATTGAGTGGCCTTCTTCAACATTGTATCCTCTTAAGTCTTAAATATGCCTGTAAAATTTCAGGTCAAACCGATTAGTGTATCATGAGTTATAGATGAAATACTCAAGCCTGTTTTGAACATCAGGTTCTGTGCGTTTTTAGTTTAGCTTCTGTCCGTGACTTTTTCGGTTTTGATCCCGTACGATATGGGTTTTGACTCCTTCATAAGAACTGTAGATCTTACTTTTGGCTTCGAAACGGTATAAAGTGCGTCGAAATCCGAGTTCCGTAGCTCCTGTTATGACCAAAACAAAATCGATCATCAGAACTGCCTTGAATCTGGACAGTTCTGACGAGTACTTTGACACTCAAATTTTGTTCTGTTATGAGTGGATTCAGGTCTTGGCCAAAACATCAAAGTTTTAGCCTTATGTCTCAGCTTTCTAATTCCTTTGGAATTTCCAGATTTGGATTTGTGAGCTGGGAGTTATAGTCCAGCAAACATACCCTGTCCGTTACTCTGGAGTGCAAATTCCTGGAACGGTTTTCTGCACTTTTGACCTATTTCTGTTCAGATCCGGATTTAGGTGTCTTCATGAAAATTGTAGCCCTTCCTCTTATCTTCGTAACGGTACCTCATGTACCTTGATCTGACACTCATAGCTTCGATTAGTCTCAAAACAGTTTTGACGGCAAAATGGCTAGGCCGCCATTTCCGTTTCCGTTTTGCCGTTTCCGCACTTACATGTGCCGATTTTGCCGTTTTGCTTGTTTTAGGTATATTAGTATCCGTTTATGATATTATATGACGCAATCTTCTATTTCAGACGGTGGTGAGCTAGGTGGTGTCGGTGGGGCCTACTAGCTACTCTTCGTGGCACAAATTTCGAAATTTGCTCTTTTGTTCGTTGAGTAAGTATTCAGGCCGCTTTTACGTGTTAATTATTTATGTGTTTTGATAAGTATGAAAAGGGTACCTAGGCGAGGGTGTACTTTATCGCACTCGACCTAAACCCTAGTTTGCGTACATATTTGTACATGACATATGTATATGAATCATTTTGGAACTAAACCCCTTGAGCTTGTGGCTCGGGATGACTTTTGAATACATTTTGTGAAGTTTGTGAGTTTGGGGCCCGATCTCAATCCTAGATGGACTATTCGAGCCGGTTAGGGCTTGGTCGAAGTCAGTCCAACCTGGTTTGAGGTCATCAAGTTTGTGAATCCGGTTCACCGATTATGTGGACCAAGTTTGTGACCCGAGCTTGTAAACCAAGCTCAATTTCGTTCGCTCGAGCAAGTTTGTGAGGTGCCTGGCCAGAGAGGGTGATAAGGTGTACGGTGGGGGTATAAGTGAAGTTCTACGGACCATTATTTGAGGTCGACGGAGTGTCGGCAGGAGGTCACACACGGCAAACGATCTGGCTTTGGAGCCACCTGTATCCTTATTATGTGATGTTACTTTTCTGCTTTTGCTTTACTCTTACTGTGTAACTGTTGTACGTGAAATTTATGCTTTCGCCCCTGTTTACTTACTAAGCATATAGCTTACCCCTTCCCTTTTGTTTTCCTTAGCAGGGGCCGACGCGGGGACTTTTGGCACGTACCCTAGCATAGTTAGGTTTGATTGTAATAGTTGGACATAGTATGTTTGTTTTTGTTTTAGTTTTGGTGGTTTGTATAAGGACCCTCCTTAGGGTCTACATTTTGGTTTTGGTTGTAGTGATAAGGATGTAATAGTGTGAGCAGGTACTTTTGGAGAATGTAATTAGAACTTTTGGGGATTGTATATAATGTATATAGTGCTCTTTCGATTTCTCTAGTTTATTACTTTAAGTTTTGAGTCCTGGCGCGAGCTAGGCAGGCGGCCCGCCGATACCCTTGGGTTCGCCCTTGGGAGAAGTGGGGTCGTCACAGTCGGTGGAAGGAATGTGGTGTAAAGTGGGATCTACGGTTCCGTTTGCAAAGGTTGACGGAGTGTCAACGAATATGAGATCAAGTGCGGCAAGTGGAAAGTGGCTCTTGAGAGCCAATTGTATCCTTTCATATTGGTTTATTTCCTTATGTGCCTTGGTTAATTATAGTGAAGTATGTTTATACTTGTGTGTCTTCGTGGTACCTCACGAGCATAAGCTCACCCACGTTACTTTTGTTTTCCTTACAGGAACAACTTTTGGAACAATGTTTTGAGGCGAGTTGAGCTAGTTTAGATATTTTTGTATAGCTCCTCAGTGATTCGGAACCCTAAATGTATCTTGAACCGAATGTTACCCTTTTGATTTGTAAATGTACGAATATGGTATACAAACGTGTTTAATCATGTTCATGTGTTATTTTGCTTTGTATAGGTCCATTTCAAGGTCTATATTATGTTACTTGTATTCAATTGGGTTTTGGACAGGTTCGAATTTTGAACGAAGAAAGAAAAATTTTGGTGGGAAATTTCTGTATTGGAATCTGGCCGCAAATCCGGCCAGTTCTTGGCCGGATTGTCTTGGATTTTGGATCCGGTTGGATTTGGCTACTGCCTGCAATCCGGCCAGAATCCGGTCGGATTGTGACGTGGCAGGCACTGTTCACTTTGCGTTTCGATTTTCAATTTTTTTCGTTTCGTGATTTTTATTTCGTTAAGCGCGCTAATGTATTCCGAAACATTTTGAGTTGTGAATAACCGCCTTAGTAGTCCTGGCGAGAGTTGGGCAGGCAGTTCGCTAACCCCTGTGGTACGCCTTAGGGGAAGGTGGGGCTGTCACAGTTGGTATCAGAGCCTAGGTTAGAAATGACTTAGGCAAGTTTGAATGTCGTTCCTTAGGACCTGTGAGGAATGTGTTAAAGTGCCGTTAAGTGTGATTACATTGTCTAAGACATGAAAACTTTGCTATTCTTGTAGGCTATGGCTGAAGCAAGTGGAGAGGGCGGGGGTGAACCGCCTCAGAGACGCTCTCGTGTGATTGATTATCAAGAAAGACCGGAGGTCCGATCCGGCTTTGGTATACCGCCAGTCGGGCCCGTCATTGTAACCGTTGCCGGAACCACTCTTACGTCGGCCATGTGGTCGTGGCGGTGCTAGGCGTGCGAAGGAGGCTTAGACGTGCCACCGCCCGAGATCACACTGAGATACTTAGGCTGAGAGGCATCATGAGGATGCAAGCGGATAGGATTGGGGAGCTTCGAGAGGACATAGCCCTGGAGCAGGAACGAACAAATGCTCTTAGAGAGCAGTTGCAAGGGGTTAATAATCGTCTTACGAACGTGGTCAGGGAAGTTAGGGACCATTCAGGCGGTATTATTAACGAGTGTGAGGCGCTAATCCAAGGAGTGATTGGCGCCAATGTGCAAGCGGAGGCTTCTGAGGATGGAACTTCTGGAGAGGGGAGTACCCCTAGTTCTAGCCAAGGGGGAGAGTCTGTGGGCTCAGTAGGGAACTAGGCTAGAAATCTTTTGAACTAACTTTTGATCCCATCAGGGGAATAGTAAGGAAAAGCTCTTAGTTAGCTGCTTTTGGCCTAGCTTTGTATATTATTTTTTGAGGACCCCTTTTTGTTTCATAGGATTACTTTTTTATGTACTTGACTGACTGCTTTTGTATGACTATTTGAAACAGTTACGTGTTCTATGTTTAAATGTTCTATGTATATACATGTCCTGTGTTATTCTTGGTTTTGATGATCACAAAAGTTCTTTGAAATGTCTATCTAACCTTCTTCAAATATAAGTGTTTTTGCCTATCAAAGAATCAGGTACTAAAATGTCATGAATTGTAAATCAACCAAAAAGAAGAAGCAAAAATAGGACACTCATGTCGGACGTCCGAAATGAAACTGTCGGACATCCGAAGGGATGAAGAACATCAGGAAGGAGTCTCTGTCGGACGCACATCGATCATGTCGGACGTCCTAAAAATTCCACAAAGTTTTGATGACTCTCTGCCAAGACTCTGTCGGACGCTCGCAAGGAATCATCGGACGTCCTAAAGGATCGGACGCATGCTTCGGACGAACATCGATATCATCGGACGTCCTAAAAATTCTTCGAAGATTTGATAACTCTCTGGACGACGTTCGGACACTGAAGCTCGGACGATAAAATTCCATCGGACGTCCGAACAACAACTTGACTGTTTTTCGGACGATGGGTTCGGACGATGAATACGCCATCGGACGTCCGACAGCCCCAACGGCTAGCTGACTCTTCATATGCCTTCTATCCGTTGGAAGTATTAATGAAGCCCATTTTTGGTTCCCTTCAAATACAAACGACTCTAAGTCAGATGGGTACTTTTGCACACTTGGTCTACAAGATCTCAAGAGATATTTTAGCTAGAAAATAGTCTTCAAAGTTAGATTTGTTCTCTAAGTGGTGTGAACTTCTGGTGAGCTTTTCTCTTGTGGTTGAAAGTTTCATTAGTGTAGCTTTGTTGAGGGTTATCTGAGTGTTTGTAAAACTTCTTAGCTTGACTAAGTGTGGCTTAGGGCAAGGAGGAAGTGCTCCCTCCATTGTACATCTAGTTGATCATATTTCATCAAAGAGAAGTTGCTCAACCTTGTGATTGGTCTTCAAGTTTGAGGAAAGCTTGGTAGCCAATTGGTTTGATTTTATATTTTACTTTTTTGTTCAATAAAATTCTCATTGCTTATATAAACTTGTTTTTCTGATCAATATTGCTATTGTCTTCTAATCTACTTGGTTGAACTTTACTAGAAAAGAAGGTAAATTTTTATTAAAGAAAAAGTGCATAAATTTGGTTAAGATTTTAATCAACCCAATTCACCCCCCCTTCTTGGTTGTCTTTGGGACTTACAATTGGTATCAGAGCTTGGTCTCCTTGAGATTAAGCTCTAACGGCTTGGAGTAAAGATGACAACCAGTCATGCTATGTTTGTTGAGGGGCAATCTGTTACTAGGCCTCCCATGTTCAGTGGCTCCAACTATGTTAGCTGGAAAGAACGGATGATTATCTTTTTGCAATCTATTGATATTGAACTATGGTTTATTGTGAGTGAAGGACCGCATGAAGCTAACTTTCTTGATGCAGATACAGGGTTGCTTCGGCCAAAAATGAGAGCTGAAATGAATGCTCAAGATAGGACTAACCTCACATTGAATGCCAAGGCCATGAATGTTCTTTATAGTGCCCTAGATTCAAATGAATCAATTAGAGTAAAAGGCTGCAAATCGGCCAAAGAAATGTGGGATAAACTAAGAGAAATCCATGAGGGTGGTGACAACGTTAAAGAACAGAAAAAGGCTATCTTGGTCACAAAATATGAATCATTTAGAATTGAACCTCTTGAGGATATTGACAAAATGTATTGCAGGTTCACTGACTTGATCAAAGATCTCGAGGTGTTGGGCAAAGAATACACCTTGGGAGAGAAGAACAGGAAAATTCTCAATGCGTTGGGCAAAGAATGGGAAAATAAAGTGACTGCAATAGAGGAAGCTAAGGATTTAAGTTCTGTGCCTATTGAATCTATAATTAACTCACTAACCTCTTATGAGTTGAAACTGAAATCTAAAGTGCAGGAGGAAGAGGAAGCTAGAGCAAAGAGAAACATTGCTCTAAAGACTACTCAAGGTGAAGATGATACAGCTCACTTGGATGATGAAGACTCGGATGGTGATGATAATGATCTTGCTCTCATCACCAGAGGCTTCAAGAGAATCTTGAATAAAAGAAAGTTTAGAAGGGGAGGACCTAGCAATCATTTCCAGAATCAGCCATCTATCGCAAAGTACAAAGGAAAACAGGATTTCAACAAGAAACAGTTGGACAAATGCTTCGAATGTGGACAGCTTGGACACTATGCAAACGAATGCCCCATGAAGAAGATGAAAGATGGAAAAGCTGATCGGAAGCCAAGATTCAACAACTTTCAGATTACTTGGAATGAATGCAACTCCGAAGGGGAAGTAGAAGAAGAAGAAGAATCAGCTCAAATGGCCTTCATGGCTATTGGAAATAATGAGGTAACTTCCACACACTCTCAATCTGAAAGTGATGATGATGAAGATGATGATCTTGAATCCTTTGTTGAAAAACTGCATAATGCCTTGAAGGAATCTTATGATAAAAACAAGCAGTTAAAACAGAAAATGGCTTTTCTCATTCAAGAAAATGCAAGTCTTTTTCAACAAAATAAACAACTAAAGACTGACAATGAAAGTCTTGTAAGAGCCGGATGTAATGTTCAAAATGAGCTTGATAGAAAGACAAATATTTGTGAAATGCTGAAGGAAAGACATGGTGATTTGAAAAAAAGGATGGACAACTTGGATGAGACTTTGAAAGCAAGAAAGCAGGAGTTTATCAAAAGGAACATGTCATCCACACATCCTACTACTTTTCAAAGAACATTTGCACACAACAAAAATGCACATGGTTTCACAACATATAGAAGAGGTGGATTGAGATATGTCAAACCAGTACATGTTAAGGACTCTTCCATTATGTGTGGTTTTTGTTGTCAAAGAGGGCATTTGAAAGGTGATTGCTATGTGAAAAGAAATCTGAACAAAGGGATGAAATGCATGTGGTTAGTTAGATACAATGCTAACTATTGCGGACCCAAAAATTAAAATGGGTACCAAACACTTTCTCTTTTCAGGAAAAATGCTCAAACAAGTCCAAATGGTTTATTGATAGCGGTTGCTCAAGGCATATGACCGGTGATCCCTCTTTGTTCATAAAGCTGAAATCAAAGTCAAGTGGAAAAGTGACATTTGGTGATGATGTGAAAGCTAAGACAATTGGAATAGGTGATGTTGGTAAGGATGGTGATACTTTTGTCCATAATGTGCTCTTAGTTGATAACTTAAGTTATAACTTGCTTAGTGTTAGTCAATTGTGTGATAAAGACTTGAATGTGTTGTTTAAAAAAACATGAATGCATTGTGCTTGATTCCAAATATAATATTGTGTTCAAAGGTAAGAGGTTCAACGACATATATATTGTGGTTCTTGATAAAATTGATTCTTCTAGCTTAAAATGTCTTAAAGCTTCAAATGAAGATCCTTGGTTGTGGCATAGAAGACTTTGTCATTTTAACATGGATTTACTAAAGGAAATTTCGAAAAAGGAGTTGGTTAGAGGCTTGCCAAAAATCAGTTTTGATAAGGACAAAATATGTGATGCATGTCAATTTGGGAAGCAAACAAAAAATTCCTTTAAACCTAAGATGTGTGTATCTACTTCTAAACCTTTGGAACTCTTGCATCTTGATTTATTTGGTCCCACTCAAATTACTAGCTTGGGAGGTAAAAGATATTGTTTTGTAATTGTTGATGATTATTCTAGATACACTTGGGTGATATTTCTTGCTCATAAAGATGATGCCTTCAAGAATTTTACTTCATTGTTTGCTAAAGTGCAAAATCTGCTTGGGTTAAAAATTGTTAGGATTAGAAGTGATAATGGGACGGAATTCAAGTATTGTGGTTTTCCAGAATTTTGTGATCATAATAGTATAACACATGAGTTCTCTATTGCAAGGACTCCACAGCAAAATGGTGTTGTAGAAAGGAAAAACAGGACTCTTCAAGAGGCTGCTAGAACTATGTTGAATGAATGTAGGTTGCCTAAATATCTTTGGGCTGAAGCGGTAAACACTGCATGTTATGTGATGAATAGAATACTCTTGAGACCTATTTTAAAGAAAACTCCTTATGAGCTGATTTTTGATAAGAAACCTACGGTTGGTTATTTCAAAGTATTTGGTTGTAAATGCTTTATTTTGAATCTAAAGGAACATCTTGGTAAGTTTGATAAAAAATCTGATGTAGGAATATTTTTGGGGTATTGTGAGAATAAAAGAGGATATAGAGTTTTTAATAGAAGGACTCTTGTGATTGAAGAAGCTATACATATAACATTTGATGAAACCAATGATGATAATTCCAAAAGTTCGTGTGAGGATGATGATGTAGGTGTTCAAGAAGGAATGGAAAAGCTATCAATTGGAAATGAAGGAAGCTCTAAACCAGCAGCAACTGAAATGGAAAATGAAGTTCATAATGATCAAGAAGAGGAAGATGACGACAAAAATGATGATTCACTCAAAGATCTTCCCAAGGCTTGGAAATTCAGCCAAAATCATCCAAAAGAGCTTATAATTGGTGATCCATCCGAGAAGGTAAACACTCGTTCCTCATCTAGAAAATTGATTGACAATTTTGCTTTAGTTTCTCTTTTTGAACCTAAAAATATCAATGATGCTTTAAAGGATGATAACTGGATTTTGGCAATGCAAGAGGAACTTAATCAATTTGAGAGAAATGAAGTTTGGACACTTGTTAATAGACCTCAAAATCAACCTATCATTGGCACAAAGTGGATTTTTAGAAATAAGTTGGATGATAAAGGTGTTGTTGTAAGAAATAAAGCCAGATTAGTTGCTAAAGGATATGCACAAGAAGAAGGAATTGATTTTGATGAAACATTTGCTCCCGTAGCTAGATTAGAATCTATTAGAATGCTTCTTGTTTTTGCATGCTTTAAAGGCTTCAAATTGTTTCAAATGGATGTTAAAAGTGCTTTTTTAAATGGTTTTATTGATCAAGAAGTATATGTGGATCAACCCCCCGGTTTTGAAAATACAAAATTTCCAAGTCATGTGTTTAAACTATCTAAAGCTTTATATGGTCTAAAACAGGCTCCAAGAGCTTGGTATGAAAGACTAAGTGGTTTTTTGATTGAAAATGGTTTCAAAAGGGGTGTTGTGGACACCACACTTTTTACTAAGCAAGTGTTGAATGACCTTCTTATTGTGCAAATATATGTTGATGATATTATTTTTGGTGCTACTAATGAGTATCTATGTAAGGAGTTTTCCACCACTATGCAAAGTGAATTTGAAATGAGTATGATGGGAGAATTAAATTTCTTCCTTGGACTTCAAATACATCAAGCTCTTGAGGGAATTTTTATAAATCAAGCAAAATATACCAAGGAATTGCTGAAAAGGTTTGGTATGGAGGACTCAAAGCAAGTTGGAACTCCAATGTGCACCTCTACAAAGCTTGACAAAGATGAAGAAGGTAATCATGTGGATGAAAAGCATTATAGAGGTATGATCGGAAGCCTTCTCTATTTAACCGCAAGTAGACCTGATATTATGTTTGCTGTTTGCTTGTGTGCTAGATTTCAGTCTTGTCCAAAAGAATCACATTTGAATGCTGTAAAAAGGATTTTTAGATATTTGAAAGGTACATTAAACTATGGTCTTTGGTATGCTAGATCTAATGAGTTTGCACTATATGGTTATTCGGATGCTGATTTTGGAGGTTGTCGTGTGGATAGAAAGAGTACTAGTGGAACTTGTCATTTTCTTGGAAATTGTTTAGTCTCTTGGTTTAGTAAGAAACAAAATGCAGTCTCTTTGTCTACAACCGAAGCGGAATATATTGCCGCTAGTGCATGTTGTGCTCAACTTTTATGGATGAAGCATACCTTGAATGATTTTGGATTGTTGTATGATTGCATGCCTGTATTCTGTGATAATACTAGTGCCATAAATCTGACCAAAAATCCCATTCAACATTCTAGGACTAAGCATATAGATATAAAGCACCACTTTATTCGTGATCTTGTTCAAAAAGGTGAAATTTGTGTAAATTATGTTTGTTCTAAAGATCAATTTGCTGATATTTTTACAAAAGCTTTGCCATTAGATCAGTTCATGCATCTAAGATCAAAATTAGGAATAATCGAAAAATCATCTTAAATTGTTCATAGACTTCGGACGTCCGAAAGAAGATAAACGGACGTCCGATGATGTTCTTCAGCCATTTTCCAGAATTGCGCCTGTTCGGACGCAACTGTCGGACGCACAACTTCGTTCGGCCGTCCGACAGTGCAACGGCTCATTTTTTAAATCAACTTTCTTCCTCATTTGCTTCAGACTCTTCCTATTCTATTTCCTCTCGGACGAAAACTCTCTTCTCTCTCACTCTCAAATTCATACTTCTCTGAAACCCTCAATCCCAAATTGACCCAACCAAAACTTTTCCTGACTGATTGCGATTCATTTCTCCTGATCATTTCATCGAATCGCATAACATTTCGCAAATTCCCAAATTTCCCTCCAAACCCTACTCTTTCGTAACTGCTCTGACAACTCTTGATCAAGGCCTTTTTGTCCCAAAATTTCTGTGCGATTCACTTCCATACAACTATGTGCATCATTTGCATTCCTCATTCCACACATTTCACACAATGGTGAATCTAAGGGGAGGAAAGGTTACTGCCGGACGCAAGCATCCACTCAGGGATGAGGATGAGGATCTTCCTACTGTCAAACGGACATCCAAACGCTTCAAAAGAGGAGCCATCAAGAGTCAAGTGTCACGGCCTACACCACAACCATCCTCTCAGCCTGAATCTGGACAGGGAACATCTTCTCAACCGCCTCCAAAATCAGCCCCACTCCCTGCATTCTTTGATGATGCTGCAAAAGACAAACACTCCTGGATATCCCAGAAAGGTGTCATCCCTCAACGCACTGTCAATTCTTCTGAATTTCGCCAAATAGGTTTAGAATCCCTTCTGAATCTGTTTTCTTTTCAGAAATGGTCACATATCATTTCTATGCCCAATGTTTATTACCCTGAAATGCTGTATCAATTCTTTGCTAATCTTAGGAAAGGCACTGACCAAACTGAGATTATGTCCAGGGTTAATGGGGTAGACTTAATCTTTGATTCTGAAATTGTGAATGA
Source organism: Coffea eugenioides (assembly GCF_003713205.1). NCBI lineage: Eukaryota > Viridiplantae > Streptophyta > Magnoliopsida > Gentianales > Rubiaceae > Coffea > Coffea eugenioides. The sequence continues at coordinate 77,779 of NW_020863756.1, forward strand.
GATTTTAAAAAAACTTCTATTGAACCTGGATGCAAGAGTAAAATTGCAAATTTCTTTTCCTATGAAGAGTATCCAAATGCTGATAATCATTTTGATGGGGCTAAGATGATGACTTATTTTAAAAGAAGCTTTTCTTCTCCTGCTGATGCTAAACTAAATGATCTTGCCCCTGTGAATCTAATTGCCTTTTCAATCATTTCAAACCTGCTTGTGCCTACTGATGGCCATAGAACTGATGCAAACAAAATGGAGTTGTATCTCTTTTACTATTTTCAAGAAAAAATTCGTATTGATTTTGGTTTTGTCATGTGCAAGTTTTTGCTTCGCTATGCCACTGATACTCGCAGAAAATTATCTTATGGAAAGTTTCTTCAAAAGATTTTTGAGTATTACAAAGTTCCAATTCTAGGTGTTTGTCCCAAAGAAGCATCTTCTTATGCCTTTTCCAAAGGATATTTTGAAAGGAAAAATCTTGTTTTTAAAGATAATATGTGGGCTTATAAGGGGGCATCGTCCAGTGAACATAGGTCTAAGACTGCACATGATCCTTCATCTATTCCACTCACTCCCATTCATCCTAGGAAATCTGCCACTAAGGCATCTTCCTCCTCCAATGATGAAGTGATTGAGCTTCTTCATGAACTCAAACAGCATGTTCTTCTTCTAGAACATGGACTAATGCTCACCATGTCCTCTGAGCAACAAACTGCCTTTCTTGACAAAAAGAACCTTCTTTTTCCCCCACCTGTGGTTGAGGAAGTCTCACATGACAAAGAACCTCGAACCACTGATCCAGTTTCATCAGTTCCAGATCCGAATTCATCAACTCCTGTGACTCCTCATGGCCCTTCCACATCAGACAAAGGCAAGGCACCAATTGAAGAAGCTGCTGTAGATGATGAAGAAACTGATGAGGAAGACCTCTCTCAATATCAGCTCTCTCGAAGAACACCTGGATCCACATAGTTCACTACTTAGGACATTTGCATTCTGTTTGTTTATTTTATGTGTTTGTAATGTTCAACAGTTGTAATGTTTTTCTTTGTTGGTACTGTATGTTTATGTTAAGTACTTTGAATGATGACTGTGTTTATGGATGTTAAGTATTTTATGTGTTTATGGATGTTTATGGATGTTTAAGTATTTCATTGATGAATGTGTTTGTGGATGTGTTATGTGATTGGTTGCCCTTTTGTGATGACAAAAAGGGGGAGAGGACTGGATTGATTTGATGATTGGTGTTGATTAATGATTAGTGTTGATTGATGATTGATGATATTGGATTGATTGCCTGTTGGCTGCTTAAATTGTCACATTTTGGATAATTGTTTAATTCGGTTGGGCAGCCAAGTGAGGGGGAGCCTTTCAAATTTTTTTTATGATTCATTAAGTAAGGGGGAGTTCTTGTCTATTGAGAAAGGGGGAGTTTTTATTGTAATCATCAGATCTCATTTCAAACTTTTGTTTAGTCATCATCAAAAAGGGGGAGAATGTTATTCTTGGTTTTGATGATCACAAAAGTTTTTTGAAATGTCTATCTAACCTTCTTCAAATATAAGTGTTTTTGCCTATCAAAGAATCAGGTACTAAAATGTCATGAATTGCAAATCAACCAAAAAGAAGAAGCAAAAATAGGACACTCATGTCGGACGTCCGAAATGAAACTGTCGGACGTCCGAAGGGATGAAGAACATCAGGAAGGAGTCTCTGTTGGACGCACATCGATCATGTCGGACGTCCTAAAAATTCCACAAAGTTTTGATGACTCTCTGCCAAGACTCTGTCGGACGCTCGCAAGGAATCATCGGACGTCCTAAAGGATCGGACGCATGCTTCGGACGAACATCGATATCATCGGACGTCCTAAAAATTCTTCGAAGATTTGATAAATCTCTGGACGTCGTTCGGACACTGAAGCTCGGACGATAAAATTCCATCGGACGTCCGAACAACAACTTGACTGTTTTTCGGACGATGGGTTCGGACGATGAATACGCCATCGGACGTCCGACAGCCCCAACGGCTAGCTGACTCTTCATATGCCTTCTATCCGTTGGAAGTATTAATGAAGCCCATTTTTGGTTCCCTTCAAATACAAACGACTCTAAGTCAGATGGGTACTTTTGCACACTTGGTCTACAAGATCTCAAGAGATATTTTAGCTAGAAAATAGTCTTCAAAGTTAGATTTGTTCTCTAAGTGGTGTGAACTTCTGGTGAGCTTTTCTCTTGTGGTTGAAAGTTTCATTAGTGTAGCTTTGTTGAGGGTTATCTGAGTGTTTGTAAAACTTCTTAGCTTGACTAAGTGTGGCTTAGGGCAAGGAGGAAGTGCTCCCTCCATTGTACATCTAGTTGATCATATTTCATCAAAGAGAAGTTGCTCAACCTTGTGATTGGTCTTCAAGTTTGAGGAAAGCTTGGTAGACAATTGGTTTGATTTCCTATTTTACTTTTTTGTTCAATAAAATTCTCATTGCTTATATAAACTTGTTTTTCTGATCAATATTGCTATTGTCTTCTAATCTACTTGGTTGAACTTTACTAGAAAAGAAGGTAAATTTTTATTAAAGAAAAAGTGCATAAATTTGGTTAAGATTTTAATCAACCCAATTCACCCCCCCTCTTGGTTGTTTTTGGGACTTACATCCTGTGTGGTGTTATTTTGGTTATTTGTTCATGTTTATATGCTTATACCCATATGCCTCTTTAACTTTCATGTGTGCCTCGACCCTAGATTGACCTAAACCATGGAGGGCACTCGTAGTGGACGAGGCCGTGGACGCAGGAGTAGGCAACCTACGTCTAAAAGGGGTACTGGGGAAATCTCGTCTGGACCAAACCCTGAACCTAAGCTTGATCCCAATGTCCAAATAGCTACTGCTATACAGCAAATGACTGACTTGCTAGCCCACGTGGTGCAACACCAGGGCCACAACCCTAATCCGCCAGTAGGAAACCCCGGGGATCATGTAGAGAGTGAGGATCGAGCCCTCGAAAGGTTCCAAAAGTTTTCCCCACCGAAATTTCTAGGAGGGCCCGATCCAGATGTGGCTGAGAGATGGTTGGAGAAGATGGTGGATATCTTTGCGGCCTTACACTATTCAGAGGAGAGACAAGTTACTTTTGCCGTCTTTCAATTAGAAGGGACCGCCCGTTCTTGGTGGAGTGTGATTCGAACCAAGTGGAAAATGGAGCAAACGCTGAGAACATGGGTGAACTTCATGAGGGAGTTCAACGCCAAGTATTTTCCACCTCTGATCCAGGAAAAGAAGGAGGACGAGTTTATTCGACTTCGTCAAGGAACCCAATCTGTGGCTGAATACGAGAGCCAGTTTACCCGATTAGCCAAATTTGCCCCTGAACTCATTATGACTGAACAAAGAAGGGTGCGATGATTTATTCAGGGGTTAAATGTGGAAATCCAAAAAGATTTAGCCGTGACCCAGATTAACACCTTCAGTGACGTAGTGGATAAAGCTTTGTGAGCTGAGAACGCAAGGCTTCAAGTTCGGAACTTCCAAGTGAGAAAACGGGGATTCCCTGGAAGTAGCTCTACCCAGGGAGATAGGAGTACCCCTCTCAAGTTTGGAAGGGGAGCCGAAGGAGGAAGGCTACCAGGAACGGCGAGAGGGACTCCGTCAAGAGGTGGTCAAACTAGACGAAGCCAACAGAGGAGTGCCTCACAGGGGAGTTCCGCTACCGTATCTCGTGGGCTGTGTGGATTCTGTGGCAAGCCCAACCACATGGAGGAAAATTGTTGGAGGAAGAAGAGGAAATGCTTACGCTGTGGGAGTGTGGAGCATCAAATAGCCAACTGTCCTGTCCAACCTCGAGAGGCGAGAGGAACCACACAATCGTCGAAGGCTAATTCGGGGCAGTCGAGGGTGGAAGGGACAAAACCGAAAGTGCCTGCTCGGGTGTACTCACTCGAGCAACGTCCGGTTCCAGATTCTGTGGAGGTGGTGGAAGGTACGATTCCTATCTTCCACCGCCTAGCTAGGATTTTGATAGAATCCGGTGCCACCCATTCCTTTGTTAACCCCAAATTCATGTGTGGAATTGATATAACCCCTGTTCACCTGCCTTATGAATTGGAAGTGAGTACTCCTACGGGGAACCAGTGTTTGATTGCTGGTAAAATGTATGCAAACTGTGAGATCTGGGTAGGAGAGAGGAAGTTATTTGGGAATTCGATAAGCTTGGCTATTAAGGGATATGATGTGATATTGGGCAAGGACTGGTTAGCTAGGTATGATGCCCAACTTGACTGTAAGAGGAAAGTAGGGAATTTCGTATACCGGGGGAGGCGACCTTAAGGTTAGATGTGAGGGGTAGTTTAGCCTCGTCAGCGTTGATTTCAGGTATTCGAGCTAGGAAACTGCTGAGTAAAGGGGCACAAGGGTTCCTAACCTTCCTTATTAACACTCCCACCGATAAATTGAAGATAGAAGATGTGATAAGGGCCAATGTACAAGAGGATCCTAGCCTTCCTTCCTTTATGTAGTAAGCTGTTTTTTTCGTTAGGAACATTGGACTTGGTACCTGCTATTTTAATAAGTGCTATTAAATATTGTTGGTTGGGCAGTATTGGATCCTTGTCCGTGAGTCAATTGCTATAATTTGGCTTGTCCATTAGAAATTTTCAGTTTTATGGAGAATTTTCTACCCACACATCATGCTTGAGTGTTGGCCATGGTCTGATATGTGACAGCCCCATCTCTCTCTAGGGTGAACCCTAGGGTATCAGCGGACTGCCTGCCCAACTCTCGCCGGGGCTCAGTCGATCAAAGTACTAATAACTCAAATGAAGCAGATGAGATATCTTCCATTCACGGGAGTGTAACCCGAATTAAACATAAACACTACACCAACAATCTAAAAGTTTAGCATACACATAATTAAATGTCAACTTATCACCCCACACATAACTTACATAACATAAGTCGAACTTATAGATTCAAACTTACGGAAGTCAAAAGTAAGGTCTCCTTAACCAAAAGGTTACAATCTCAAAATACAAGTTCAAAACAAAATAAAGCTAAGAAAGCTCTTGATCAATTCATCCCCGATCTGTTAAGGAAAACAAAGGGAATGGGGTGAGCTAAAACCCAGTGAGGTTCCAAGTAAAACAAGTAAACACATAGTCACATAAGGTCACAAAATAATCAAATAAACACCGTACAGTAGAATAACAGTTTAATCACAGTTCAATTCAAGGATACGGGTGGTTTTCAAAAGCCAAAGATCCATTTGAGCTTGATCATAATTGCCTCCTATTGACACTCCATCAACACTTGTATGCACAGTATATAGGGTCCGTAGAACACCACTTTCATCAATCTCCGTCCACCAATCAACCCCCTACCGGGCCCGCACGCCACAAACAGTAGTTTGGTAATACTCGAGTATACCAGGAATTCAAGATTCCAAAGAAACAGGATCCAGTCGAGGATTTTACCACTGGTGGTGCTGGGCAACATAACAAGCAAGCACAACGGCTATACTTCACCAGGGACCTCCAAACATCATTCCCCAAGGTTTATCGGCCTTCTCGACCAAGCCCTTGCTGGCTCGATACAACCGACTCACCTAAGAGGTTGGGTACCCAAACAATAGCAGTAGTTGATGGGATATCACCAAAACAACTTAAACACAGTCATATATAGAGGAATCACATCTCATAATAATAGTATATAGAGCCTCATTGGAAAACAAGTGAGGTCGAGTGCGATAAAGTACACGCTCGCCTCCATTTTATCAAAACAGTATTTGGCTCCAATAGTCATAAATCAAGTATTTCAAATATTCAGATAACAGGTAGCAGGTAGTGGAACACTCACCTCTCAAGCAAAAGTAGTAATCAACGTCAAACGTCTCAGTTACAGTCACCTTCGTTTCCCCAAACCTAGGGCAACGAGTGAAATTGTTAACAATTAGATTCGTTCCTCACTAAATTATAGGTTCATTAAGAAACCAAGTGAGTAGTCTAGGCTACTTAATCCGGCATGCAATGAGGTCCATACCATGGTAAAATTTCATGAGAAAATAAGTTTAATAAGTGCATGAAAGTTCGGCAAAAGAAAAGTTTCATTCAAGCTTAAGAGTTTCTTCTCGGGTTGAACAGTCTTGCCCTGGCAGTCTTAGGAAAATGGTCATAACTCACTGTAAAAAAGTTGGAATTAGGTGCCGTTGGTTCTGTTAGAAACTAGGTTCACAAGGTTATATTTGTGTAGAAGAAACCATTTCCAAAATCCAAATGTAAGTGGTTCAAAATTAAGCATCCAAATGAATTTTCTGGACAGTCTCGGATGAACAGTAACAACCGGGCAGCCAACTTTCAAGACTCGTCACGAATCGCTCGGGACGAACAAGAAAATGAGCTTAGTACCATTTTAAATATATAAGAGTCTATTTTCAAATGCCACAAACGGCACTCAATTCCGATTATTGAGTAAAACGTTATGACCTTCACAAGATCACTGGTCAGAAAATTCCTGGACCTAGTCCAGTTTTGCCTCTTTGTTCATAACTCAAGATTTATCCAACCAAAATGGCTAATTTTTTGTAGATAACCTCCACACACATAACCCAACGTATATCCCTCACACTTGTAGCCAAATTAAGCATGAAATTATCAAAGCAAAACAGGGCAGCAAGCCCTTGAAATTTTCGGACAGCACCTCCCCAACTTTTCTAACTTTCAACCTTTCATGATTTGTACTCCAATCACATAACAAGTATTAGATCTACTAAAAAGGGGTTCAAAACATGTTAATACCTCATACACACACATGAACAAGGGCTAGGCATTTCATCAAACACTTGGTGTGCATACTAAGAAGCTTAACTACTACTTGTTTAATTCAAGAGATCAACCTCAAATCTCAACCAAACAACTTGTATTTTGCCATTAACACTTTAAGTGCATGATCTATCATCATAAAACCAAGATTTAAAGAACATATACCTCTCTTGTAGTGAGCATGAACCACCAAATCAATCCACCAAAGTGAAGCTTCAAGCTTGATCAAGCACTTAGGGTTGGAGGAAAGTTTCACCCTAACTCAGGATCTTTCTCTTTGATTTTTCTCTCAAGATTTACTAGGGTTAAGAGCAAGGTAAAAATGGAGTTTCTCCCTTCTTCTCCAAGCTTCAAGAAAGTTAGCTATGAGGGAGAAAAAAATGGCTAAAGCTAGCTTAAATATTCTTCTAACTTATGGTCAAACAAAATCCATAGCTAGGGTTTTGCCACTTGGCTCCATCTTGGTCCAATCCTTTATTAATCTTTGACTAATGGTATATTAACCTTTCCAATTGTACCAATACTTGTTTAACACACCTAATCTCTCACATAAAGTCTCTACCACTAATAAAAGAACACTTGGACAAATGCAAGTGGTGCATGAATTAAAATCAACTCAAGAAAAATGTTTTACTTTCCAGTAAAATGAAATGAAATGTAATGCATGGAAATTATTATAATACATAGAAAATATATTGTAAGGGCATATATTAAATGGTCTAGATCTTATAATAAGATATGTAAATAAGAAAATTGTGCTTTAAGGTGAGGGTCAATTACAAGGGATTTGTTGTAACACATTGTAAAATATAATGCTAGGGCATATAAGAGGTGGTTTAAATCTTGGTGCAAGGCATGTAGTTTGGGAAATTGTATTTTAAAAATGAGGGTTCTCACACTCTCTCCCCCTTAAAGAATTTCGCCCTCGAAATTCTCAGCTTGATTACTGAGTAGTTCAAAATATTTTCGGTGAATATCCTTTTTAACTCTCTCGAGTCCTGTGAGCACATGATTTAGTAAAAGACCAGCAATACAAAGCCATATTATGTAGGAATTGAGGCTCCAAATCTTTATTTAGAACATGTATCAATTTACAAGTTTCATACTCGTATAACCTATCAAAATATAATACTAGCTTGTTCCAATCGAGGAATAATCCTCATGTCCTTACTAATCAATGTTGGAAAAGTCATTTAGAGCAGAAAAGTATTACTTAGCCAAACGTTTGGAGAAAGTAGAAAAGACCTTCAAAATGCAAAGTTGTAAACTGTCTGACCTAAAATGATTTGAAGAACTCATTTTCCTTTTATTTAAGCCTCAATCCACTCATAAACCAACCTCAAAATAGTTTACTAACTCCAATCCTAAAGTTGGAAATGTAAGGAGGAATATTCCTAGGAAAATAGAAATTTTTCAGTTTTGCGTGATCTCATTTGAAAATCATATCTCGAGATTCTTATGTCCAAAATTTATAAACTTTATACCGTCGGAATATAGATTCAAATTGTTACAACTTTCTAGAAGGTACCATTGTAAGATCCAATCCACAAGTCAGTCAAATTCCAACCTAAAATTGCTGCTTCACCCAGTAACAGACAGAACAGGTATACAATTTCAGTCAACTGTGAAAAATCGTAGATATTCATGGGAATTGAGAACAATACTGATACTCTGAACCTAGTTTCAAATATAATAAACGAAACTCAGTTTTGACTTTTCTACATCAAGATATAACAGATTTCGTAAAACTTTCCAAGGTTCCCTGCGGAAAAATTTTCAGCGGCACTTCCTTTGTGTTTACTAACTTTTTCCAGCCCATTCAAGGTTTCATTCTTCCCATGAAATAGCTTCAACTCAAGCATATAAATATCAAGCCAACAACTCACTACATCAAGCATATAATTGTCACCTATTCAAGTTAGAAAATGAAACCCTAAGCTGAAATTCCTAATCACAAGCTGGAAGTTTCTTTAGGCAAGTCAAACTAGCATATAAAAGCTAGATATTTCACATAGCAAAGCTACCAAACCATGGCCAATACTTAAGTATCATGTATGGACAGAAAAGTACCATAAAACTGAAAATTTCACAACACAACTTCAAACCATGATATTTTCTCATAAAACAACCGAAATTGAAACCCTAAACCACCAGTTTGCATATATTTAAAGTGGAGGAAAGTTTATTGCCAAAGTTACCCTGTAACCTCAAGAAAGAAGAAAACTTAGAGCTTCTTCCTCCAAAATCACCCCACCAACAGCTTGAAATCTACCTTAGTTATCATTTCTACAGTGTAATTTGCAAATTAGTTGGTTGAAACTCAAGATTCAAGTACAAATTTGAGGTTAGAGTTGAAGGTCTCTCTTTGGTTTTTCTTCTCCATTTGTTCGGCCAAGCAAGAGGAAAATGAAAATAATTTGGTCAACTTTTTGATTTAGTCAAGGTGAAGAATGTGACACAAACTTTAATCTTGATAAAAAAAAGTTAAAACTTGGCTACTATTCTTGCTAGCTCTCAAACCCATACACTATACGTTAAATAGTTTATTCCTTTGGAACGACAAACGAAAATCTTCACTTAATTTAAAGACTAAATTATAGCAATAGACTCATGGGCAAGGATCCAATACTGCCCAACCACTCACTAATGGCTAACTTGACAAGGGATGTCTTGAGATGCTATTTGACTAGGCAGACGCACTAATTCAAACATATTGTGTACCCCTTCTGGAATCCTTTCATATTTCTTTTTCAATTCTATGTTCTGGTGCCGTAGTTCAATTTTCTCTGTGAGAGCCCGTAATTTTTCCATTTTAGGATTTTATTATATTCAATGGCTTGTTTTCTGCACTTTCTGTATCCGAAAAATTTTCTAGATAATTTTTATGAGTAAATATAGTTTTTAGATGATTTTTCTAGTATCGAATAGGTTTTGAGAAATTAAGAGCGTATACCGGACGTGGGACCCACTAGTGCGAAAAGTTCGGAAAAATTCGGCCAATTAGGTTAAGTTTTGGATACTGGATTTAATTTACCTTGTGTTAAGAGATAAGTAGAGGATGCTAAGTGGATTGGTATAAGAGAGACAAAAGTTAGGCAAACATTAATGAAGGTGACAAGTGTCACCATGGGATTTGGTCTTAAGTAAGACCACTATTCACCTTTTGTCCAATTGACCAAATAAATCACAAAAATCACCAAAAATTCACCATTTTTCTCTTCATCTTGGCCGGCCCTCTCTCTCAAGAAGAAAGAAGGAAACTCTCCAAGTTCTTGATTCCATCTTGCTCCAAATCATCAAAACAACCACTTAATCTTACTTTTGTTCCATAGAAAACCTTAAGTGAGTGTTTGTGTGGGGTTTGGTGGAGTTGTTTGGAAAGCTAAGAGGACTTGTTGCTCTCTCTCTCTTGTTTCTAAGGTGAGTTATGAAGAACCACTCTCCTCCCTCTAATGATGCTTAATTTATGCTTAGTGGTGGTATAAGATGCAACTTTATGGATTATATTGTGATTTTTGGTTGAATTGATGAAGTTTTGTAATTATTGGGGATTTTTCTGTTTTAATATGAATATGATTGTGTGGCTATGTATGATGATTGGAAATGGTGTGTAAGGGACCTCGGAGGTGGAAAAAGTGGATAATTGCAAGCAATTTCTGTTTTGGAAGAAATTTTGGAAAGTTAGGGTTTATGAAATTACATTCTGCCCGATTTTGTAGCTCATAGTTAGAGGCTGAATTGGCCTTGGATTAAAACATTAAAGTTTAGGGAATGATATTTTAAAGGTGCCTGCAACATTTCAGATCAATCGAAGTAGCGTAGCTTGAGAAAAGTCGAAATTACCCTTGCTATCCTGGTTTTACCCGAATTTGGGAATTGCTTCTGTAATTGGTTATTTTGGTTAGGAATGCTTCCGAATTGGTTGTTCAGGCCTTCTGATGAAATGTATCCCTGTTTCTTAGCTTTCAGATGGCTTTGGAATTTCTGGATTTGGACTTATGTATGCTGTTTTATGATGTTTGCACTAGAATGCGTTCTGTGAATCTGTTTTTGCGGTTCTGGTATAGTAGATTGCATTTTTGACCTGGTTACACTCGAAACTGGGTTGAGTGACCTTCTGCAATATTGTAGCCCTATCTCTTAGCTTCGAAACAGTGGGTCTTGGACCTTTATCCGATAATTGTAGTGCCTTTGGTGCCATTACCGTAAAATGAGGTCAAAAATTATTTTTTCAGGGCTAAAGCTAATGCCATTTCCGGATTTTCTGGTTTCCCCTAATGCTTGTGTGACGCCCCGAAAAAAAATGAGTTTGAGAACCCGGAAATTTTCTAATTTTCTAGGGTTTATTTTTTTTAAACGCCCGCCTTTTCTACATTTTCTTTATTAGAAAAATTCCCCAGATAAAGTTTATGAGCAAAAATAGTTTTAAAATGATTTTCTAGTATCAGTTAGTTTTTGAGAAATTAAGGATATATATATCGGACGTGGGACCCACTAGTGCGAAAGTTCGGAAAAATTCGGCCAATAAGATTAAGTTCCGGATACTGAGTGAAATTTATCGGGTGTTAAGAGAGAAGAAGAGGAGGTGATTTGATTGATGTGAGAGAGACTTAAAGGATAGAAATGCATTTAATAGAGTGCCAAGTGGCACTTTCTCATTGGTTGGACTTTTTGACTTTTTACCCTTAAGTTAAATATCTCAAAAATTGACTAAAAATCACCATTTTTCACTCCTTGGTGGCCGACTCTCATAAGCTCAAGAAGGAAGAAGATTTCTCCAATTTTCAAGCTTCCATTTAGCTCAATCTTCCAAACCAATTGCATCAACTAGTTTCTACTCCATAAAAGTCTTCCATTAGGTGCTAGTAAGTTGTTTGGTGAAGTTTTTTAAGGAAGCTAAGGTGTTCTACAACTCCCTCTCTCTTGTTTACTAGGTAAGTGATGATTACACTTCCTCTTACACCTAATGATGTTTAATTTGTGCCTAATGGTGGCTATAGTGTTGAGAATTGTGGTTTATTTCTTGGTTTGGAATGAATTGGTGAAGTTTTTATTTTTTTGAGGAATTTTCTGGTTTAATGTGATCATGGTGTTGTGGTTATTTATGATGGTTGGTAATGAGGGGTTATGACTCTAGTGGATGTAAATGATTGGTAATTGCAACCAATTTTGGGTTTGGAAGGAATTTGGGGAAGTTAGGGTTTCATAACCCCAATTCTGTCCGGTTTTGGATCATATGGTTAGAGGCCGAATTGGCCTTTTCTTAAAACATGAAAGTTGTAGATATTGATTTTTTAAGGGTGTCTGTAAAATTTCAGGGTAATTGGAGTAGTGTAGAATGAGATATGTCGATTTTACTGTTGCTGTTCTGGGTTGATCAGAATGTGCGAACTGCGCTTGTAATCGTCTGTTTTGACTGGAATTGTTTTGGATTTTGGTGTTGAGGTCTTCTGATGAAATGTAGCTTGATGTCCTAGATATCATATACCTTTGGAATCAATGCATTTGGACCTGTATAGACTGAGTTGGACTAATTACAGCATTGTGTGATTTGTAAACCTGTAATCTCGGTTCTGGTTTGGTATTCTGCATGTTTGACCTAGTTGTGCTAGGATTTGGACTGAGTGGCCTTCTACATTGTTGTAGCCCTGTCTTTTAGCTTCGAGATGGTGGGTCTTACACCCTCATCCGATAAGCGTAGAGCATTTTGTACCATTACCGCAAAATCACGTCAAAACTGTTTTTCTGGTTTTGCGTTTAACTTTCATTTTCGGACTTTTCCCTAGCTTGACTTGTACTAGTACTACTTGGAGCTTGCTGGATGGCTATTGGATGACCTTGTTGTTGTGTGTGTACCTTTGGGTTGAATGAGAAATATAATGAAGCCGTGATGGCTGGAAAAGTTAGCAAATTCAGGGGAAGTGTTGTCCGAACTTTGAAGGGACTTGTTGCATTGGGTTTGTGATCTAAGACTTGGATTTGAGCAAGGCAATGCTATATGATGGATGGTTTCAGAGCCGTGGAGGTGAGTGACCCTAAACTATTTCCAAAGTACTTGTGAAATGTTTCTTGCATTATTTACTTTTGAACTGTTTTCAAAGTTACTTTTGGAACTGTTTTCTTACATATCATGCGTGCTTGCATATCAGTGTCTTGTTATTATTGATTTTGCTTTCAATGATTGTTAAAACGAGTTTTCTAGGCGAGTGTGTACTTTATCGCACTCGACCTAAATAAATATGAAATTTTCAATGATTAATGATTGAATGCTACTTGCGCATGAATGTAAGCCTTTTGGGCTGAACTGGCCATTGCCCCTTGTTACCGGTCGTCTCGAGCCAGAAGCGGACTCGGTCGGGTGACTAGGAACTTGGGTGAACGTTTCGGTATACTCGAGTATTACCTTGTAGGTTGGTGGAGCCTGGCCAAAAGCCAGGGACGGGGTGAATGAATGCACGAATGAAACCAAAATGCAATGAAATGACAGGAGAACGAACGTATCCTTTTCATGAATGTTACTATCGCTTTCCATTGTAAATGTTTCTTGAATTATTGATACTCCATATTGAAATGACATTATTGAAATGAACGATTGTGAAACTGATTTGATAACTGATTTTACTGGTTACTCGCTGAGCTTCGAGCTCACCCCAAAATGTTTTATTCCCCTCCACAGGGCTCAAGGCGAAGGAAGGGCTTGTAGTGTTTATTCATGGATTATCTCATGTATGGATTGAACTTGGATTTCCTTTTGTGTAATCATTCATATTGGGATTGTATTGAACGTTTAGAATTGATTGGATGTGTAATAGTCTAGTTTTGGACTTCCTCCTGTATAATAATTGTGATCAAGGATCAGAGTGGCGCAGTGGAAGCGTGGACGCTTCGCTTTTGATATGTAAAGTTTGGGAACCTTTGATGTATATTTGATATATATATCTTGAAATTCAATTGAGGACTTTAGTGAACGACTGAGTCCCGGCGAGAGCTGGGCAGGCGGCGCGCCGAACCCTCTGGTTCGCCTTAGGGGGAGGTGGGGTCGTGACAATTGGTATCAGAGCTTAGGCTTCAGATCTCTGTAGTGTATCCTAGGCTTGAAGTTTAGGATGCCGGACTGTGGGTTTGATTTGACTCTTAGTGTTTACTTGAAAAGCTTGAGTGATTCTTGCGGGATGTCTGGGATGTCTCGACTTGATTGGTACAAGATGGAATGTCGAGGACGACATTCTTTTAAGGAGGGGAGATTGTGACGCCCCGAAAAAAAATGAGTTTGAGAACCCGGAAATTTTCTAATTTTCTAGGGTTTATTTTTTTTAAACGCCCGCCTTTTCTACATTTTCTTTATTAGAAAAATTCTCCAGATAAAGTTTATGAGCAAAAATAGTTTTAAAATGATTTTCTAGTATCAGTTAGTTTTTGAGAAATTAAGGATATATATATCGGACGTGGGACCCACTAGTGCGAAAGTTCGGAAAAATTCGGCCAATAAGATTAAGTTCCGGATACTGAGTGAAATTTATCGGGTGTTAAGAGAGAAGAAGAGGAGGTGATTTGATTGATGTGAGAGAGACTTAAAGGATAGAAATGCATTTAATAGAGTGCCAAGTGGCACTTTCTCATTGGTTGGACTTTTTGACTTTTTACCCTTAAATTAAATATCTCAAAAATTGACTAAAAATCACCATTTTTCACTCCTTGGTGGCCGACTCTCATAAGCTCAAGAAGGAAGAAGATTTCTCCAATTTTCAAGCTTCCATTTGGCTCAATCTTCCAAACCAATTGCATCAACTAGTTTCTACTCCATAAAAGTCTTCCATTAGGTGCTAGTAAGTTGTTTGGTGAAGTTTTTTAAGGAAGCTAAGGTGTTCTACAACTCCCTCTCTCTTGTTTACTAGGTAAGTGATGATTACACTTCCTCTTACACCTAATGATGTTTAATTTGTGCCTAATGGTGGCTATAGTGTTGAGAATTGTGGTTTATTTCTTGGTTTGGAATGAATTGGTGAAGTTTTTATTTTTTTGAGGAATTTTATGGTTTAATGTGATCATGGTGTTGTGGTTATTTATGATGGTTGGTAATGAGGGGTTATGACTCTAGTGGATGTAAATGATTGGTAATTGCAACCAATTTTGGGTTTGGAAGGAATTTGGGGAAGTTAGGGTTTCATAACCCCAATTCTGTTCGGTTTTGGATCATATGGTTAGAGGCCGAATTGGCCTTTGCTTAAAACATGAAAGTTTTAGGTATTGATTTTTTAAGGGTGTCTGTAAAATTTCAGGGTAATTGGAGTAGTGTAGAATGAGATATGTCGATTTTACTGTTGCTGTTCTGGGTTGATCAGAATGTGCGAACTGCGCTTGTAATCGTCTGTTTTGACTGGAATTGTTTTTGCTTTTGGTGTTGAGGTCTTCTGATGAAATGTAGCTTGATGTCCTAGATATCATATACCTTTGGAATCAATGCATTTGGACCTGTATAGACTGAGTTGGACTAATTACAGCATTGTGTGATTTGTAAACCTGTAATCTCGGTTCTGGTTTGGTATTCTGCATGTTTGACCTAGTTGTGCTAGGATTTGGACTGAGTGGCCTTCTACATTGTTGTAGCCCTGTCTTTTAGCTTCGAGATGGTGGGTCTTACACCCTCATCCGATAAGCGTAGAGCATTTTGTACCATTACCGTAAAATCACGTCAAAACTGTTTTTCTGGTTTTACGTTTAACTTTCATTTTCGGACTTTTCCCTAGCTTGACTTGTACTAGTACTACTTGGAGCTTGCTGGATGGCTATTGGATGACCTTGTTGTTGTGTGTGTACCTTTGGGTTGAATGAGAAATATAATGAAGCCGTGATGGCTGGAAAAGTTAGCAAATTTAGGGGAAGTGTTGTCCGAACTTTGAAGGGACTTGTTGCATTGGGTTTGTGATCTAAGACTTGGATTTGAGCAAGGCAATGCTATATGATGGATGGTTTCAGAGCCGTGGAGGTGAGTGACCTCAAACTATTTCTAAAATTATTTATGAAATTTCTTGCATTATTTACTTTTGAACTGTTTTCTTACAACTATCATGCGTGCTTGCATATCAGTGTCTTGTTATTATTGATTTTGCTTTCAATGATTGTTAAAACGAGTTTTCTAGGCGAGTGTGTACTTTATCGCACTCGACCTAAATAAATATGAAATTTTCAATGATTAATGATTGAATGCTACTTGCGCATGAATGTAAGCCTTTTGGGCTGAACTGGCCATTGCCCCTTGTTACCGGTCGTCTCGAGCCAGAAGCGGACTCGGTCGGGTGACTAGGAACTTGGGTGAACGTTTCGGTATACTCGAGTATTACCTTGTAGGTTGGTGGAGCCTGGCCAAAAGCCAGGGACGGGGTGAATGAATGCACGAATGAAACCAAAATGCAATGAAATGACAGGAGAACGAACGTATCCTTTTCATGAATGTTACTATCGCTTTCCATTGTAAATGTTTCTTGAATTATTGATACTCCATATTGAAATGACATTATTGAAATGAACGATTGTGGAACTGATTTGATAACTGATTTTACTGGTTACTCGCTGAGCTTCTAGCTCACCCCAAAATGTTTTATTCCCCTCCACAGGGCTCAAGGCGAAGGAAGGGCTTGTAGTGTTTATTCATGGATTATCTCATGTATGGATTGAACTTGGATTTCCTTTTGTGTAATCATTCATATTGGGATTGTATTGAACGTTTAGAATTGATTGGATGTGTAATAGTCTAGTTTTGGACTTCCTCCTGTATAATAATTGTGATCAAGGATCAGAGTGGCGCAGTGGAAGCGTGGACGCTTCGCTTTTGATATGTAAAGTTTGGGAACCTTTGATGTATATTTGATATATATATCTTGAAATTCAATTGAGGACTTTAGTGAACGACTGAGTCCCGGCGAGAGCTGGGCAGGCGGCCCGCCGAACCCTCTGGTTCGCCTTAGGGGGAGGTGGGGTCGTGACAGCTTGTATATGCTTATGGAACCCTATTGGGGTCGTGTTTGGCATTGGTTTATGACACGTTATCGAGTCTCATTGTACTTGTTTGCATGTTTTAGGGCGTGACGGTGGTTCACGACGTTCTTTTGACAGAAGTGCATGAAACACCATTTGCAAGCTTGGTGAGTGTACTACTCACTTGTGTGTTACTATATGGCTTTGATACTTGAACTTGATGAGTTAAATGTTATTGCACCATCGATATTGATTGAAGTGAGGGTGTACTTTATCACTCTCACTTATTTCTCATGTTATTGGAATGTTACATGGAATGTTACATGAAATGAAAAGTACTTGACTTGGTGTCGATTGGACGAGTATCCAACGACCATGATTGTTACCATTGAGCTCAACCCCATTGGTAATTGATTGAATCGAGCCGGCGAGGGCTTGGTCGTGCCAATTAATGAACCTTGGGGACTGTTATATGGAATCTTGTAGTATGAGAGACTCTTGATTCCGGTATACTCGAGTAATACCACAGTGCAAGTGTTTGGAGTTCGGGCCCGGTAGGGGTATGTTGGGTGGAAGGAATGGAAGTAAAGTGGAGTCTACGGTTGGTTACTTTTAAACATTTACGGAGAGTCAATGAGGTTCGATCAAGAATGCAAACGAGGAAAAGAGCTCTTGAGAGCCGCCCGTATCCTTTTATCTCCACCATTAATGTGTGCCTTTGCTTACTTTTGATGAATTGAAATGAAAAGCTTTATGTTTATGTGAACTTTGCTGATTGAGTGGTATTATCTCACTGGGCGTAAGCTCACCCTATTCCTTTTGTTTTCCTTACAAGAAAATAAATACTTTTGGACTGCAATTGATAGTTGGTTGCCGAATTGAGCTAGTTGGACATATCTTTTGTATAGCTCATTTATTGAAACCCTAAATGTACTTTTGGGACCGTTTCTCTTTTGATTTGGCAAACCAGATATATATCCAGTTTTGAATACTTTTGTATGCCACTTTGGCTTGTAAATGCTAGATTTCAAAATGTGAATGTTTGCTTGTTATTTGGTTGGGTTCTGACGGGTCGGTTACTATTCATGGCCGACTCCGGATTTCATTTTTTTTATTTTGGGTTATTTTGCCATTTTGACTTATTTACTCGCGTTTATAAGTTTCGGAACTAGATAGATCGCTCTAAACTGCACCGTTAGTCCTGGCGAGAGCTGGGCAGGCAGTCCGCTAACCCCTTTGGTTCGCCTTAGGGGAAGGTGGGGCTGTCACATTCTCCAAGTATTCTTGTTTCCTTCGTCCATCCCAGTGCTCAGTTACTCAATGATAGCTTGCCAGGCAACTCTAATTACGACTGGCTTCATGGAAGCTCTAGTCATATAACTTTTAAGTTCATTCATTTCCAATCCCACCACGAGGAATTAAACTTAGCTATTCTCAAATGAGATAGACGAGAAAGTGGAACACAAGTGGGACAATACTTCAAAATACTGTGTCACTTATTCCTATTCTGGAGTCTTAACACAAGGAGTACCATTGCCACTTATATACATAACGAATCCATAAAGCGCACTTTGTATGTCGAAAGTTCCACATCCTATCTCAAACTCTTGCATATAGGTATAGAACCCAATTCCTTTTTCAAATCCCTATGCATAATTCCAAAACTCACAATCTCGCCGCGATAATAATCGAGTCAAGTCCACACTTAGACATTAGTGGATAGGTGTTAAAGAAGTATAGGAAAGAATATCACAAGAGGGGTAGAAATATCCATATAGTTGCAATCAAACCGCCTCACATTCGAAATAAACACTTATCAAGTCTTCACAGTCATAGGAGAAGGAAATAGGTCTTCAGTGCAAATTTTTCAACGTACGCTACAATCTAGCCACCGTCTATAGAAACCCTAACAGACTATTTCTAGATTAGTCCATGATAACTTCCGAGATCCATTCCCTCAATCAGTCCATTAACTAGGTCAAGTGTTAGAATCATCCACGCCTTAACCTTTGCCATCAAAACTCACCTCAAATGCAATCAAGATACAGACCCTTATTCTAGCGCTCTCCACTATTTGGTACCCAAGTACAAGAATCCACAATAAGACAATTCACAACTCGAGCCGGCCGGTCCCAAGAGTAAATCACCCATATTAGAGATTCCTACCCGACGTACATATCTATTTCTCCCAAGTATCCCGATAAAGGATTTATGCTTATAACAGTCATGATTCATAGCTTACGCCCCAGAAGAGCACCTAGTCCTTACCACTTACCCACATAATCGGACAATAACACCACTTGACCCCAAGATCACTCCGCGCAGGGACCACGCGAAGCAGCAAAAATATCTTCCATTCTTTCAAACCAGTTGTCGGTAGCTTTGGGATCTAGTCCTCTAAGAAATTTAGGGGTAGCGAACTTTAGAACTGTAACGCCCCGTGGCAGAAGAAAGGGAAAATTTCTGGTGAATAGTGTTTTGTGGGGAATCCGGCCCACATAAATCTGGAAGAAATTCGGTCCGCATAAACAGCTTAAAGAGCCAGCTCTTTAAGGCTTTCCGATAAGGACTAAAATACCCTTTTATTTGAAAATTTTTATTTATCAAAGGCCACTACCCAAATATTTCACTCTAAGTGTAAATAGACCTAGAAAATAGGGTTTTACGCTTCGGTTTCAAGTTTGGAGCGAAATTAGGGTTTTCGCGATTTTTAGCCGGATGAATTTTCGGTACGGAGCAAGGATCAAATTTGGTGATTAAAAGTGACTTTTAAGTGAGAAATAAGATGTGACTAGTGGCAATGATATAAGGTTTGTGAATGGGAAGTGAAAAACCTAGTATGTGAGTTTTTAAGAAAAACGGCGCGATCCGGCGGGTCCCGCGCATTACCGATTGAACGCACCACTTGACCACCACTTTCTTACCCTACAAGCTCATTGATAATTGAGCAAAATATCCTCTCACTACTAGCTAAGTCTGACCGAAAATTGTGGCTCAAAGGCAAGGAAAGAAAGAGAAAAATTTTGTGGCCAAGATTAGTCCAAGTGTTTGCCCAATTTGTGGACACCATTAGTCCTAATCCTCTTGCTTTATTATAAGGCAACTAAGCTCCATTTCTCTTCATATTTCTGCCAAGGAGCCGAGAGAGAGAGAGGGGAAGAACAAGAGAGAAATTTCTTCATTTCATCTTCAAATCCAACAACTTAGTGAGAAAACAAACAAAGTAAACCGATTAAACTTGTTCTTGAGTGATTAGGTGGTGATTTGTGATAAGTTTTTGGAAGAAGGAAGTTTGGGCTACTCTTTGTGACCTCCATTCAAGGTAAGAGAGCTTGTCTCTCTAAGTTTTGCTTTCAATTTTGTTAAATTAAGTTTAGTAGTTTGATTATAGTGGTGGAATCATGGATGATTAGCATGTTTTAGAAGTTTTCCCCAATTTATTTGATGAACTAGGGCTTGTGGAAATTCTGCCCAATTTGTTATATGATGCTTATAGGTTGCAATTGAGGTGTTATATGGTGTTTTGGTAGTGATTGGACCAAGAAATTAAGGAAAGATTCACTAGAAACTCAAAATTTCCAAAATCTGGAAAATTCTCTCAACATTCTGTCCGAATTTGTATCTGTGTATTAGAGGCCGAATTGGCCTTAGCTCAAAGAAGAAAAGTTGTATAGAATGGCATTTTATAGGTGCCTACAAAATTTCAGCTCAATCGGAGTAACGTAGGACGTGAAAAGTACAAAATACCCTTACTGTTCTAAGTATTTCCCAGCAATCCGTTTCTTCAGTTAAGTCCAGTTTATCACGTTTTTTGACCAGGATCCATTCTGATTTAGCTCTGGGCCAAAACATGAAAGTTGTAGTGTTCTGAAGTAGATTTAAAATGCCTCTAAGAACACCTGAATTGGATTTTTTTACACTGAGTTATGACCATTACAGTGTTCTACGTTTAAACAGCCGACGAATTGGTTTCTGGTTTAGTCATTTGAGAATTTGACCAAGTTACATTAGAAACTGGACTCAGTGACCTTCATGAACATTGTAGCCCCGTGTCTTAGCTTCGAAACGGCATAGGTTGCACCTCAATCCGATAAGCGTAGCCTCGGATATGTTATTTCCGCTTTCATACGTCAAATCTGTTTTGTGCTAGATTGAATTTCTGCACTTGCTATCGTTGTGAATCTTATTATTATGATATTGTGAGCCTATGGAACGGCTCTTGACATGAATTGCTGATATGTATAATGTTGGGTTGTGTTTGAGAAAAACAATGAAGCCTAAAAGGCTGGAAAATTAGGTAAACACAAAGGGCATGCTGCCCGAATTTTTACTCGAGAACTAGAAAATTATATTTGCAACTTGAGTGAAGGTTAAGTGTTTACCACTTGAACTAGCGAGAACTTTTGCTACTTTGTTATCGATGGTTATACGTTAAAAACCTAAACGAACTTGTACTCTTGAGAAAAAGATATAATGGCCAATGTAAACTTATATTTCCTTGTACTTTTAACTCAAGTATTGTTTCCAAGTATATATGCTACAAAAACCTTATGATTTGAAAAGCGAGCAAGTGTTTCACGAATGCCTTTCAAATGAATTTCAATTGGTTGATTCTTATGAACGGAACGTTTAAGTTTCAAATCTTACTCGTGTTTCAAAGTTCTCAAATTGGATTTCTATCGCAGATCTGGACTCCAAACCTGGAGTATAATTGAACGTGACTACTTGAAGCACTATAGTTTGAGTGAGTGATCCCTCGACTGTTCCCAAAGTTACTTTTGAACTAATTCTTGCATTTATTACTCCTTTGCATATCATTTGGGGTTCGGGTGTGTGCCATGACATAATTTGGCTCCAATGGGTTCCTGGAAAGTCTTGTGCTTAGAACCAATGTCTCTACTATTGTTTACACATTCTTTGGAGCCGATGGCTCCTTACTTCTGTTTCATGGTTACCTGATCTAAACGAGCATTGGATATTTAAGTACAAGAACTTCACTGGCTCATATGAGCAATAAATGAACATTTGATTACTGCATCATGACATCATATCAATGCTTTATTGTGAAATATACTTGGCTGTTGATTTTACTGGTCACTCGCTGAGCTTCTAGCTCACCCCCTATTATCTTCTTCTCCCCACAGGGATCGAGGTAAAGGAAGAACTTGTTTTTGGATCTTTGTGTAGCTGGATGGCGTACATCTTGTATAGTTTTAGTTTTAGTTTTGGTTTATGTACTTTTGGGCCTGTATAAATATTTGGAATTGAATCAGATGTAAATCTATATTTTACGCTTAGAATTGGTTTCCGCTTCGCTTAAGATATGTAATTTTGGGAGAATTGGATGTATTATTTGAGTTGTACCTTGTAATTTATTTGAGGGATGTAGTAAGTGAGTGAGTCCCGGCGAGAGCTGGGCAGGCGGCCCGCTAAACCCTCTGGTACGCCTTAAGGGGAGGTGGGGTCGTTACAAATGGTATCAGAGCTTAGGCTTCAGATCTTTGTAGTGTATCCTAGGCTTAAAGTTTAGGATGCCGGACTGTGGGATTGGTTTGCACGTTCAGTGCTCTTTTGGAGCGTCAGTTGTGACTCTTGAAAATGGTACACGTAAGATATGACTTGATGAGCTTCGTTTAAAACCATATGGTCTGAGTCGTGAAATTTCTTAGTTTGAATTCTTGTACTTGTGTACCTGATATTTTTCCTGAGGAAATGCTCGTGAATTTTAGACGGAATATGGTTTAACGTACGATGATGTGAATAGAAATTATGATTGAGTTTGAGATAAGTTGTAATGGCACAGGTTAGAGTGCAGAAGATTTTGTCTTGTACTCAAGACTTAACTGAATGAGGAAATTGAAATAATGACTTGGACTTGTCCAATAAGTGTTGGCTTGGGTTTTGATACATTATGGTGGTGGCTGGATTGTTGAGAAAATTTTTGATTTTGCAACCTTCATCTAGTCTTCTTGTTTGATTAAGGATGGCACCACCCGATTTGTAAGTGTTGGGATTTGAACTACTTGAACTGCCGGAAACTGACTAGGCTGAGTTCACTTGAGACTTGAAGATTGTTTAGGCAAGTGTGCTTTTACGTACACTTAGTGGTCGTGAATTGACTGAATATATGGTATTTCATTTACGCATGAGCAAGTAGTTTGGTTTGTATACGACCTGTAAGTATACTTGAATTTGAATCGGCTAGTATACCCTTACATACACTGGATAGATCTGACCTAACTGAAATAGGGTATCTCTTTTACTCTTGAGCAAGTATCTTGATTTATATATGATCTGTATGTGGATTTGAGTTTGATGACTGCTTGAGAGTGTGAATTACTGGGCATAAGCTAGGCGAGTGAGTTTCTACTCGTACCCGTGTTCCTTGAACCTGAAATAATTGACCTTGCTTTTGAACCGATATACTTGAACCCTGCTTTTGACTCTGTTTCTGAACATTTTCGTACTTGTTTGGTTATAGACTGGCTACTACTCTTCTGTAGCGGTTGAACAGAACCTCTCTGGTGAGGCATTGCCTGTTGTGTTTTAAAGCACCGCCATTCTTCTGACGAGGCATGCCTGTTGTGTTATAAAGCACCATCAGGGATGAAATTCTTGAACTGAACCTCTCTGATGAGGTATTGCCTGTTGTGTTTTAAAGCACCGTCATTCTTTTGGCGAGGCATACCTGTTGTGTTTCCAAGCACCATCAGAGATGAAACTTTGACTTGAGGCTCTCTGGTGAAGTTTAGCCGTTGTGCTAGCTTGTTGTGTTATAAAGCACCACCAGGGCCAATCTCTTGAGCTAAGATCCTTTGGTGAAGTTTAGCCGTTGTGCTAGCTTGTTGTGTTATAAAGCACCACCAAGGATGAAATTTTGAATTGAGGTTCTTTGGCGAGGTATAGCCGTTGTGCTAACCTGTTGTGTTATAAAGCACCGCCATGGACAAAATCTTGCATCTGAGACTCTGGTGAAGTATAGCTGAGTGCTAGCTTGTTGTGTTATAAAGCACCACCAGGGGTAATTTCTGACCTGAGATATCGTTATGTCCTGAATTGTTTTTCCAAATATCAGGGACTTTAAGTCCGATTTCGAGCCCTTTTTGTATATGTATCCAGTTACTCGTCTGACTATCTATTGGATCAAGATTATTTGATAAGTTGGATTGGAGTACTTTTAGTACTTGATTGTAATGAGTGATTCTTAGTATGTGATTGACCTTTGTGATATTTGATCTGATTAGTATTTGATCATGATAAGCGAGTTTGAAATGATTCTTAATACGTGATTGACTATCGAGAACTATTTTGATCTAATTAGTACAAGTTGGAATGTCGAGGACGACATTCTTTTAAGGAGGGGAGTTGTAACGCCCCGTGGCAGAAGAAAGGGAAAATTTCTGGTGAATAGTGTTTTGTGGGGAATCCGGCCCACATAAATTTGGAAGAAATTCGGTCCGCATAAACAGCTTAAAGAGCCAGCTCTTTAAGGCTTTCCGATAAGGATTAAAATACCCTTTTATTTGAAAATTATTATTTATCAAAGGCCACTACCCAAATATTTCACTCTAAGTGTAAATAGACCTAGAAAATAGGGTTTTACGCTTCGGTTTCAAGTTTGGAGCGAAATTAGGGTTTTCGCGATTTTTAGCCGGATGAATTTTCGGTACGGAGCAAGGATCAAATTTGGTGATTAAAAGTGACTTTTAAGTGAGAAATAAGATGTGACTAGTGGCAATGATATAAGGTTTGTGAATGGGAAGTGAAAAACCTAGTATGTGAGTTTTTAAGAAAAACGGCGCGATCCGGCGGGTCCCGCGCATTACCGATTGAACGCACCACTTGACCACCACTTTCTTACCCTACAAGCTCATTGATAATTGAGCAAAATATCCTCTCACTACTAGCTAAGTCTGACCGAAAATTGTGGCTCAAAGGCAAGGAAAGAAAGAGAAAAATTTTGTGGCCAAGATTAGTCCAAGTGTTTGCCCAATTTGTGGACACCATTAGTCCTAATCCTCTTGCTTTATTATAAGGCAACTAAGCTCCATTTCTCTTCATATTTCTGCCAAGGAGCCGAGAGAGAGAGAGGGGAAGAACAAGAGAGAAATTTCTTCATTTCATCTTCAAATCCAACAACTTAGTGAGAAAACAAACAAAGTAAACCGATTAAACTTGTTCTTGAGTGATTAGGTGGTGATTTGTGATAAGTTTTTGGAAGAAGGAAGTTTGGGCTACTCTTTGTGACCTCCATTCAAGGTAAGAGAGCTTGTCTCTCTAAGTTTTGCTTTCAATTTTGTTAAATTAAGTTTAGTAGTTTGATTATAGTGGTGGAATCATGGATGATTAGCATGTTTTAGAAGTTTTCCCCAATTTATTTGATGAACTAGGGCTTGTGGAAATTCTGCCCAATTTGTTATATGATGCTTATAGGTTGCAATTGAGGTGTTATATGGTGTTTTGGTAGTGATTGGACCAAGAAATTAAGGAAAGATTCACTAGAAACTCAAAATTTCCAAAATCTGGAAAATTCTCTCAACATTCTGTCCGAATTTGTATCTGTGTGTTAGAGGCCGAATTGGCCTTAGCTCAAAGAAGAAAAGTTGTAGATAATGGCATTTTATAGGTGCCTACAAAATTTCAGCTCAATCGGAGTAACGTAGGACGTGAAAAGTCCAAACTACCCTTACTGTTCTAAGTATTTCCCAGCAATCCGTTTCTTCAGTTAAGTCCAGTTTATCACGTTTTTTGACCAGGATCCATTCTGATTTAGCTCTGGGCCAAAACATGAAAGTTGTAGTGTTATGAAGTAGCTTTAAAATTCCTCTAAGAACACCTGAATTGGATTTTTGTACACTGAGTTATGACCATTACAGTGTTCTACGTTTAAACAGCCGATGAATTGGTTTCTGGTTTAGTAATTTGAGAATTTGACCAAGTTACATTAGAAACTGGACTCAGTGACCTTCATGAACATTGTAGCCCCGTGTCTTAGCTTCGAAACGGCATAGTTTGCACCTCAATCCGATAAGCGTAGCCTCGGATATGTTATTTCCGCTTTCATACGTCAAATCTGTTTTGTGCTAGATTGAATTTCTGCACTTGCTATCGTTGTGAATCTTATTATTATGATATTGTGAGCCTATGGAACGGCTCTTGACATGAATTGCTGATATGTATAATGTTGGGTTGTGTTTGAGAAAAACAATGAAGCCTAAAAGGCTGGAAAATTAGGTAAACACAAAGGGCATGCTGCCCGAATTTTTACTCGAGAACTAGAAAATTATATTTGCAACTTGAGTGAAGGTTAAGTGTTTACCACTTGAACTAGCGAGAACTTTTGCTACTTTGTTATCGATGGTTATACGTTAAAAACCTAAACGAACTTGTACTCTTGAGAAAAAGATATAATGGCCAATGTAAACTTATATTTCCTTGTACTTTTAACTCAAGTATTGTTTCCAAGTATATATGCTACAAAAACCTTATGATTTGAAAAGCGAGCAAGTGTTTCACGAATGCCTTTCAAATGAATTTCAATTGGTTGATTCTTATGAACGGAACGTTTAAGTTTCAAATCTTACTCGTGTTTCAAAGTTCTCAAATTGGATTTCTATCGCAGATCTGGACTCCAAACCTGGAGTATAATTGAACGTGACTACTTGAAGCACTATAGTTTGAGTGAGTGATCCCTCGACTGTTCCCAAAGTTACTTTTGAACTAATTCTTGCATTTATTACTCCTTTGCATATCATTTGGGGTTCGGGTGTGTGCCATGACATAATTTGGCTCCAATGGGTTCCTGGAAAGTCTTGTGCTTAGAACCAATGTCTCTACTATTGTTTACACATTCTTTGGAGCCGATGGCTCCTTACTTCTGTTTCATGGTTACCTGATCTAAACGAGCATTGGATATTTAAGTACAAGAACTTCACTGGCTCACATGAGCAATAAATGAACATTTGATTACTGCATCATGACATCATATCAATGCTTTATTGTGAAATATACTTGGCTGTTGATTTTACTGGTCACTCGCTGAGCTTCTAGCTCACCCCCTATTATCTTCTTCTCCCCACAGGGATCGAGGTAAAGGAAGAACTTGTTTTTGGATCTTTGTGTAGCTGGATGGCGTACATCTTGTATAGTTTTAGTTTTAGTTTTGGTTTATGTACTTTTGGGCCTGTATAAATATTTGGAATTGAATCAGATGTAAATCTATATTTTACGCTTAGAATTGGTTTCCGCTTCGCTTAAGATATGTAATTTTGGGAGAATTGGATGTATTATTTGAGTTGTACCTTGTAATTTATTTGAGGGATGTAGTAAGTGAGTGAGTCCCGGCGAGAGCTGGGCAGGCGGCCCGCTAAACCCTCTGGTACGCCTTAAGGGGAGGTGGGGTCGTTACAAGAACCGTTTCAGGGCCCTATCTTCACTTACTGCAAGGTTCCTTTACTAGTTACCCAGTACTTGACCTCGTTGGTCAACCAAACGGGCCAGTAAACAGTAGATCAGTCATACGATTGATAGCTGTAGCTACCTAGTCTCCTTCTCCACATTCGGGTCCTTGGTTCTAATTGACTACAAACCTTAAATCCTCCTCTCAGTCCTGGACCTACCTAAATCCACACCCATGGCCCCAACCATATTGTTGTCTAGTCTCCATTATTACTCACTAGTCTAGGGCCCAAGTATTATAACTAACAGGGTAAGCAAATATGGATATACAATAGATGCTTATTCATAT
The DNA here is from genome assembly GCF_003713205.1 of Coffea eugenioides. Lineage (NCBI taxonomy): Eukaryota > Viridiplantae > Streptophyta > Magnoliopsida > Gentianales > Rubiaceae > Coffea > Coffea eugenioides. The sequence continues at coordinate 105,302 of NW_020863756.1, forward strand.
TTAAAAGTCAAATAAGAAATGGAATTGGAGTCTCAAAAACCAGTGAAAATGCAAAGCAGTTAAAAGCCAATGTCGAAATAGAGTCAAAATCAAAGTCAAAAGTCAAAGTCAAAGTCAACAGTCAATAGTCAACAGTCAACAGTCAAAGATCAAAGTCAACAGTCAAAAGCCAAAATATTATCCATTAAAAGGCTCATAGCAGTCATTTACAAGGTAATAGAACCAAAAGTAGCAAGTACGAGCCTAAAAAATACAGATATAATCGTACAGTCATGTCAAGAAAAAACCTAGCACAAGTGGTCAAAAGAAAGCTGTACAACCACCGAGTCACAACCTTCCCTATCCTTTCTATGTACAATAGTCAAAATCATCCAAATTAATAGCCTAGAAGTAGAGGCTTAATCCGTCATAGGGCTAGTTGACCCCCCAGACTGGGCGGGTTCAGCTACTGTGTCATCTCCAATGTGAGAAGTCTCGTCACTCACTTCTCCCAGCAGATCATCACAAATATTCAGAATGGACTCTGCTCTATTCCTCACTTTCCTGGCCCTCTTAACCATGCGCTCTTGAGCTTCGCCAAGCTGCGCGCTCAGGTCATCAACCCTTTCTCGGCCCTTGACCACATCATACTCAAGTTCCTTAATCCGCTCAGCTTACATTTCAATAGTTTTCTTCAGGTAATTCATTTCAAATCCAAGCCTAGTATTGTCCCTCGCTAGGACCTTCCGCTCCTTCACTATGGCCAGAACTACTTCATTAGGATAAGTGTAAATATGCCGACACTCGCAATGCCTATAGCGGTCAGATAGGCTCCATTATGCTCTAGCTCCTCCGGGCCCGGTCTGGTATCTAATCATCGGTAAGTCCTCACAGGGTGTCTCGCCAACCGGTCTATCGCTAGGGCCACAAGATCCGTCCATCCTACACAAAGTGTAGATAAAACGTAAGTATCTTAGGGAAAATAATCACATATAATCCTCAAGTCGAAAATACCTAACTCGTCCAGGCCAATTCAACCCTAGGCTCTAATTCTTATCCCTTTTAATGGTCACTTAACTTTTAAACCAATCCAACAGTCCAGCATCCCAAACGTTTAAGTCTAGGATATACTACAAGGATCTGAAGCCTAAGCTCTGATACCAACTGTGACAGCCCCATCTCTCTCTAGGGTGAACCCTAGGGTATCAGCGGACTGCCTGCCCAACTCTCGCCGGGGCTCAGTCGATCAAAGTACTAATAACTCAAATGAAGCAGATGAGATATCTTCCATTCACGGGAGTGTAACCCGAATTAAACATAAACACTACACCAACAATCTAAAAGTTTAGCATACACATAATTAAATGTCAACTTATCACCCCACACATAACTTACATAACATAAGTCGAACTTATAGATTCAAACTTACGGAAGTCAAAAGTAAGGTCTCCTTAACCAAAAGGTTACAATCTCAAAATACAAGTTCAAAACAAAATAAAGCTAAGAAAGCTCTTGATCAATTCATCCCCGATCTGTTAAGGAAAACAAAGGGAATGGGGTGAGCTAAAACCCAGTGAGGTTCCAAGTAAAACAAGTAAACACATAGTCACATAAGGTCACAAAATAATCAAATAAACACCGTACAGTAGAATAACAGTTTAATCACAGTTCAATTCAAGGATACGGGTGGTTTTCAAAAGCCAAAGATCCATTTGAGCTTGATCATAATTGCCTCCTATTGACACTCCATCAACACTTGTATGCACAGTATATAGGGTCCGTAGAACACCACTTTCATCAATCTCCGTCCACCAATCAACCCCCTACCGGGCCCGCACGCCACAAACAGTAGTTTGGTAATACTCGAGTATACCAGGAATTCAAGATTCCAAAGAAACAGGATCCAGTCGAGGATTTTACCACTGGTGGTGCTGGGCAACATAACAAGCAAGCACAACGGCTATACTTCACCAGGGACCTCCAAACATCATTCCCCAAGGTTTATCGGCCTTCTCGACCAAGCCCTTGCTGGCTCGATACAACCGACTCACCTAAGAGGTTGGGTACCCAAACAATAGCAGTAGTTGATGGGATATCACCAAAACAACTTAAACACAGTCATATATAGAGGAATCACATCTCATAATAATAGTATATAGAGCCTCATTGGAAAACAAGTGAGGTCGAGTGCGATAAAGTACACGCTCGCCTCCATTTTATCAAAACAGTATTTGGCTCCAATAGTCATAAATCAAGTATTTCAAATATTCAGATAACAGGTAGCAGGTAGTGGAACACTCACCTCTCAAGCAAAAGTAGTAATCAACGTCAAACGTCTCAGTTACAGTCACCTTCGTTTCCCCAAACCTAGGGCAACGAGTGAAATTGTTAACAATTAGATTCGTTCCTCACTAAATTATAGGTTCATTAAGAAACCAAGTGAGTAGTCTAGGCTACTTAATCCGGCATGCAATGAGGTCCATACCATGGTAAAATTTCATGAGAAAATAAGTTTAATAAGTGCATGAAAGTTCGGCAAAAGAAAAGTTTCATTCAAGCTTAAGAGTTTCTTCTCGGGTTGAACAGTCTTGCCCTGGCAGTCTTAGGAAAATGGTCATAACTCACTGTAAAAAAGTTGGAATTAGGTGCCGTTGGTTCTGTTAGAAACTAGGTTCACAAGGTTATATTTGTGTAGAAGAAACCATTTCCAAAATCCAAATGTAAGTGGTTCAAAATTAAGCATCCAAATGAATTTTCTGGACAGTCTCGGATGAACAGTAACAACCGGGCAGCCAACTTTCAAGACTCGTCACGAATCGCTCGGGACGAACAAGAAAATGAGCTTAGTACCATTTTAAATATATAAGAGTCTATTTTCAAATGCCACAAACGGCACTCAATTCCGATTATTGAGTAAAACGTTATGACCTTCACAAGATCACTGGTCAGAAAATTCCTGGACCTAGTCCAGTTTTGCCTCTTTGTTCATAACTCAAGATTTATCCAACCAAAATGGCTAATTTTTTGTAGATAACCTCCACACACATAACCCAACGTATATCCCTCACACTTGTAGCCAAATTAAGCATGAAATTATCAAAGCAAAACAGGGCAGCAAGCCCTTGAAATTTTCGGACAGCACCTCCCCAACTTTTCTAACTTTCAACCTTTCATGATTTGTACTCCAATCACATAACAAGTATTAGATCTACTAAAAAGGGGTTCAAAACATGTTAATACCTCATACACACACATGAACAAGGGCTAGGCATTTCATCAAACACTTGGTGTGCATACTAAGAAGCTTAACTACTACTTGTTTAATTCAAGAGATCAACCTCAAATCTCAACCAAACAACTTGTATTTTGCCATTAACACTTTAAGTGCATGATCTATCATCATAAAACCAAGATTTAAAGAACATATACCTCTCTTGTAGTGAGCTTGAACCACCAAATCAATCCACCAAAGTGAAGCTTCAAGCTTGAATCAAGCACTTAGGGTTGGAGGAAAGTTTCACCCTAACTCAGGATCTTTCTCTTTGATTTTTCTCTCAAGATTTACTAGGGTTAAGAGCAAGGTAAAAATGGAGTTTCTCCCTTCTTCTCCAAGCTTCAAGAAAGTTAGCTATGAGGGAGAAAAAAATGGCTAAAGCTAGCTTAAACAATCTTCTAACTTATGGTCAAACAAAATCCATGGCTAGGGTTTTGCCACTTGGCTCCATCTTGGTCCAATCCTTTATTAATCTTTGACTAATGGTATATTAACCTTTCCAATTGTACCAATACTTGTTTAACACACCTAATCTATCACATAAAGTCTCTACCACTAATAAAAGAACACTTGGACAAATGCAAGTGGTGCATTAATTAAAATCAACTCAAGAAAAATATTTTACTTTCAAGTAAAATGAAATGAAATGTAATGCATGGAAATTATTATAATACATAGGAAATATATTGTAAGGGCATATATTAAATGGTCTAGATCTTATAGTAAGATATGTAAATAAGAAAATTGTGCTTTAAGGTGAGGGTCAATACAAGGGATTTGTTGTAACACATTGTAAAATATAATGCTAGGGCATATAAGAGGTGGTTTAAATCTTGGTGCAAGGCATGTAGTTTGGGAAATTGTATTTTAAAAATGAGGGTTCTCACATGATAGCTTTGCTATGTGAAATATCTAGCTTTTATATGCTAGTTTGACTTGCCTAAAGAAAATTTCAGCTTGTGATTAGGAATTTCAGCTCAGAGTTTCATTTTCTAACTTGAGTAGGTGACGGTTATATGCTTGATTTAGTGAATTGTTGGCTTGGTATGTATATACACTTAAGTTGAAACTGTTTTGTGGGAAGAATGAAACCTTGAATTGGCTGGAAAAATTAGTAAACACAAAGGAAGTGCCGCTGAAAATTTGTCCGCAGGGAACCTTGGGCAGTTTTAGGAAATCTGTTATATCTTGATGAAGAAAGGTCAGAATTGAGTTCCGTTTGTTGAGTTTGAAACTAGATTCAGAGTACTATCAATTATGAAAATTTCAACATTGTTCTCAATTTCCATGGATATCTATGATTTTTCAAAATTGACTGAAATTGTATACCTGTTCTATCTCTTACTGGGTGAAGAGCAACTTTAGGTTGGAATTTGACTGACTTGTGGATTGGATCTTACAATGGTACCTTCTAGAAAGTTGTAACTCTTCGAATTTATTTTCTGACGATATAGAGTCTATAAATTTTGGACTTAAGAAACTTGAGATATGACTTTTCAAATGGTATCGCGCAAAACTAGAAAATTTCTGTTTTCCTAGAACTGTTCCTACTTTCATTTCCAACTTTAGGATTGGAGTTGGTAAACTATTTTGAGGTTGGCTTATGAGTGGAATTGAGGTTTAAATGAAAGGAAATGAGTTTATTCAAATCATTTTAGGTCGGACAATTTCCAACTTTGTATTTTGAACGCCTTTTCTAATTTCTCCAAACGTTTGACTATAAGTGATACTCTTGTGCTCTAAATGACTTTTGGCAACGTTGGTTTGTAAGTACATGAGGATTACTCCTCGATTGGAACAAGCAAATATTATATTTTGATAAGTTATACAGGTATAAAATTTGTAAATTGATGCATATTCTAAATAAAGTTTTGGAACCTCAATTTCTTCCTATATTTGGCTTTGTATTGCTAGTCTTTTACTATAGTATGTGACCACAGGCCTCGAGAGAGTTCAAGAGGACATTTGATCAAAATATCCGGAGCTATTCAGTGATCAAGGTGAGAATTTCGAGGACAAAATTCTTTTAAGGGGGAGAGAGTGTGAGAACCCTCACTTTAAAACGCAATTTCCCTAAACTACATGCCTTGCCCTAAGATTTAAACCATTCATTATATGCCCTAGCATTGTATTTTACATGTAATACAACAATTCCCTTGTATTGACCCTCACTTTAAAACACAATTTTTTTATTTACATGCCTTATTCTAAGACTTAGACCACTTATAACATGCCCTTGCATCATATTCACTATGTGTTACAACATTTCCCATGCATTACATTTCATTTCTTTTTACTTGAAGTAAAACATTTTCTTGAGTTGGTTTTAAATAATTCACCACTTGTATTTTACCCAGTGTTCTTTTATTAGTGGTAGGGACTTTACATGAAGGATTAGAGGTGTTAAATAAGTATTGGTACATTTGGAAAGGTTAAAATATCATTAGTCAAAGATTAAGGGAGGATTGGACAAGAATGGGGACAAGTGGCAAAACCCTAGCCATGGATCTTGTTTGACCAAAAGTTAGAAGATAATTTAAACCATCTTGGAGCTTTCTTTCCCTTAGCTTGGCCAAATTTCTTGAAGCTTAGAGAGGAAGAGAGAAACTCCATTTTCCTTGCTTTCTAACCCTAGTAAATCAAGAGCAAAAATCAAAAGAGAAAGATCTTGAGTGAGTTGAGAAACTTCCCTTCATTCCTAGTGGTTGTTCCAAGCTTGAAGTTTCCTTTTGGTGGATTGATTTGGTGGTTCAAGCTCATTACAAGAGAGGTAAATAATCTTTAAATGAGAGTTTTATTGTATTTTATCTTGTACTTTAAGTTTTAATGGCAAACTACAAGATGTTTTGGTTGAGATTTGGGGTTAATCTCTTGAATGAAACAAGTAGTAGTTGAGTTAGTTAGTATGCCTACCAAGTGTTTGATGAAATGTTTGGACTTTGCTCATGTTTGTTTATGAGGTATTAACATGTTTTAAACCTCTTTTGAGTTAGATCTACCACTTGATATGTTATTTAAATGAAAATCATGGGAGGGTGAAGGTTGAGTGAATATGTGAAAGTGTGGACTGTTCTTCTTTGCCTTGGCTGACCGGTTCTTGAAGGAAGGGTTTTCCCTTGATTTTTGTGATTTATTTGCACCTTAATCATGCCTAAGAAAATTGGCTAGACATTGGTTAAGCTTATGTGTGAGTTGGAATGAAATTGAAGCAAGTAAAGTGGTTGGTCAGACCACTAGTGGACTGTTTTGGTTTCCCTTGATAACTAGACTGCTATGGTCATTCTTAAACATGTTTATGTGTTACATTTGAACTCCAATGGTACTAGGTGACTTGAATCCCAGTATATGAACATTTGAGGATTATTTGGGTAAATTTGAACTAAAACAAATGAAGATAACACCAAGAACTAATGTAGTTTTGCTTGAGGTTAGGGCTGATCCAGAGTTGGAAAATCAGCCAGCTTGTCTGAGCTATTGGTACTGATAGGAGACGATCTAGAGTGTGTATTTGGTACCATTAGAAATCCCTTCAAGTCTAGTCTCCAATGCCACTAACGACACCTAATTCTGACCTTCATACAGTGAGATATAGCCGTCTTACCGAGACTGCACGGGTGCGACTGTTTTACCCGCGAAGAACATTTTAAGCTTGAATGAAACTTTTCTTTTGCCCAACTTTCATGCACTTATTGAACTTGTTTTCTCATGAACTTTTACTACATTTTGGGCCTAATTTGCATGATGAATTGAGTGACTTTAACCACTCATTTGGTAACTTAATGAGCCTACAATTGAGTGGGAAATGAACCTAATTTGTTAACGATTTCACTCGTTGCCCTAGGATTGGGAAACGAAGGTGGTCGTAACTGAGATACTTGATGTTTCACTACTGCATTGCTTGACAGGTGAGTGTTCCACTACCTGCTACCTGTTATGTGAAATATCTGAATATCAGAAATACTTGATTTATGACTGTTGGAGCCAAATACTGTTTTGATAAAATGGAGGCGAGCGTGTACTTTATCGCACTCGACCTCCCTTGTTTTCCAATAAGGCTCTGTATACTGTTATTATGAGATGTGGTTTCACTATATATGACTGTGTTTGATGTGAGGACCCGTAATTTTCTTAATTTCTAGGTTTTAATTTCTTTTAATTATACGTTTTTCCACCTTTTCTTTATTCGAAAAATTGTGCAAATAAATTTTATGAGTAAATATAGCTTTTAAATGATTTTTCTAGTATCGGTTAGTTTTTGAGAAATTAAGAGCGTATATTGGACGTGGGACCCGCTAGTGCGGAAAGTTCGGTAAAATTCGGCCAACTAGATTAAGTTTTGAATACTGGAGTTAATTTACCGGTTGTTAAGAGATAAGTAGAGGTTGAAATTTGGATTGATATGAGAGAGACAAGTTAGGTAGATATTTAATAAAAGGTGACAAGTGTCACCATAAGAGTAAGTCTTGCCATTTGACCACTATTCATGCCTTTACCAAATTAATATCAAAATTGACCAAAAACTCACCATTTGTTTCTCTTCTTGGCCGACTTCTTTCAAGCACAAAGGAAAGAAAACTCTTCACAATTTTGGTCTCCAACCTTGCTCAATCTCCAACTTCAACCGGTTAAATTTGTAATTGCTCCATAAAACTCCTCCACTTAGTGATTTTGAGGTGATTGGTGAAGTTATTTGGAAAGTTAAGGTGACCACTAGCTCTCTCTCTCTTGTTTTAAAGGTAAGTTGTGAAGAACCACCCTCCTCCCTTAATTGATGCTTAAATCATGCTTAGTGATTGTATGAGATGCAAATTTATGGGTTATTTCTTGATTTGTGGTTGAAATGATGAAGTTTTATTATTTTTGGGGATTTTTCTGTTTTAATATAAGCATGATTGTGTGGCTATATATGATGATTGGAAATGGTATATAATGACTCTAGGAGGTGGAAAAAGTGATTAATTGCAACCAATTTCTGGTTTGGAAGAAATTTCAGAAAACTAGGGTTCTTAAGGGAGCATTCTGTCCGAATTTTTAGGTCATAGATAGAGGTTGAATTGGCCTTATCTCAAAACATAAAAGTTGTAGGGAATGACATTTTAGAGGTTCCTACAAAATTTCAGGTCAATCGGAGTAGTGTAGAATGAGATAAGTCGAAATTACTATTGCTGTTCTGGTTTTACCCGAAATTGAGAACTGCGCCTGTAATTGGTTGTTTTGGCTGGAATTGCTTCCGAATTGGTTGTTGAGGCCTTCTGATGAAATTTATCCCTGTTTCTTAGCTTTCATCTGGTTTTAGAATTTCTGGATTTGGACTTGTAGAGCCCGAGTTATGATGTTTCCGCTAGAATGCGTTTGGTGAATCTGTTTTACGTTGTTGATGAAGTATCTTGCATTTTTGACCTGTTTGCACTCAAAACTGGGTTGAGTGACCTTCTGTGATGTTGTAGCCCTGTCTTTTAGCTTCGAGATGGTGGGTCTTGTACCCTCATCCGATAAGCGTAGTGAAATTTGTGCCATTACCGTAAAATGAGGACAAAAACAGTTTTTTTCAGGGCCAAAGCTAGTTACATTTCTGAAATTTCTGGTTTCCTCTAATGCTTATATATGCTTATGGAACCCTATTGTGATCGTGTTGGCATCGGTTTATGACTTGTAATCGAGTCTTCTTGTGCTTATTGGAATATTCTAGGGCTTGACTTTTATTTCCGGTCATTTTCCTAGCTAACTTTTGTACTTGGATAACCTTGAGCCTATTGAACGGCTGTGGTGATGAATGTATATTGGAGTATGACTTTGGGAGTTGATTGAGGAAAATAATGAAGCCGTGATGGCTGGAAAAGTAAGAAATTTAGGGGAAGTGCTGTCCAATTTTTCTAGGCCAATTGGTTCCTTTAAGTTTGAATTGGCTTGTGATAGAAATGAAGGGCTTTTGGGTTGTTGAACCTAGGTCTTCATGTTACCTTTTTATTCCCAAAAATCATGTTTTGTACCCTTGCATTAGTAATTATTTGGCAAGGCATACGACTAGTAGTCGAGCCTCACATGTGCATTTTGTTTACTCGATTCTGGATGTGAAACCTTCAATTGGTTTACTTTGATTATTTTAGGGTTTCTTGGCGATTAAAGCCAATCCGAAGTGAAAACTTTTGAGGTATCTGTACTTGAACCGGTGAATGTACCACTCCCCTCCATTGCTGTTTAACTTGATTTCTGCTCTGCAATCTGTTTAAATTGTTTGAGACGAGGGTGTACTTTATCGCACTCGTTCTCTTGTCTGTTCATATGCCAATTTTGGTGTCAATCTGAATCTGTATCTGTATCTGATATCTGTATCTGTATCTGTATCTGTATCTGTGACCTATGAGCTCAAATCCTGTGGCTAAGTTATTCGAGTCGGGCCGGCAAGGGCCTGGACGATTAGATAACGAACCACGGTAGTCTGTTTTGGGATCTATGGGTATTGAGACCCTTGATTCCGGTATACTCGAGTATTACCATTTCTGTTTCTGTTGAGGTGAGCGGGCCCGGTAAAGGGGTGTTTGGTGGACGGAATCTGGTGTAAAGTGGGGTCTACGGACGTGTTGGTTCTATATACGTTGACGGAGAGTCAACCGGCTTGGATCAAGTACTGCGCTGGAAAGCTGGCTCCTGAGAGCCACCTGTATCCTTCCTATTTGAGTTCTTGTGTTTACCTGTCTTACTTTATAGCGAGCATGTGTATCTGGTTTGTATAACGTGAAATACCTGATTTTTCTGCTACATGTTTGGTACCTCATTGGACGTAAGCGCACCCCCTCCTCGTTATCTTTGTTTTCCTTACAGGAACCTCTTTTGGAAATCATGATTTTGAGAAGCGAGTTGAGCTAGTTAGGAAATCTTTTGTTCTTTTGTATAGCTACTCGAGAATGAGCAAACCCTAAATGTATTTCGTTTCACTGGTTCCATTTGAATTGTAAACCTAGCGACATGTATATATGAAAGCGTTTTCTCCATGTTTAAGCTTGGCGGTCTTCAAACGTTTATTTCTTTTGGGTCCTATCTCGTGTAATATCGGATTTGTGTGATTCGACTCCGTAGTCCTGGCGAGAGCTGGGCAGGCGGTCCGCTGAACCCTTTGGTTCGCCTTAGGGTGAGATGGGGCTGTCACAGGTGGTATCAGAGCTTCTTCGCGTGGTCTCTGCGCGGAGTGAGCCTAGGGCCAAGTGGTGTTATGGTCCTGATTTCATGGATATGTCTAAGTGCTCGTTTGAGCGTAAGTTATGAATGGGGCATGTTAGAAGTGTAAAAATTTTTATTATGGAACTTGAGGACGACATATAAGTATGTCGGGTAGGAATCTTTAGTATGGATGATTTACGCTTGGGACCGGCCGGCTCGAGTTGTGAATTATCTTAGATGGGATTCTTGCGCCCGGATACGAAAGAGATGAGAGCCTAGGTTAGAAAGGACTTGGACGAACTAGCAATGTGATTCGATGGAACTTCGCGTAGTCTGTTCGGGTGTTGTTAAGCATGATCAACCTTGATTAAGATATCAATGGTGTTGTTCTCGTAGATTAAGGACGGAGCCCTAGAGGGGAAAAGCTTTTCGTTAGTTATTCTTGTACTTGTGACCTAGTGTGTCTATAGTACTTTTGGATAACCCCGCTATTTTCATGGATTTGTGTCTAATTGATTGCTACTGTGTGGCTTGTTTGATACAGTTATGTTATACATGTATACTTTTGATCTGTGCATACCTTTTGCTACTTGCTTTTGCCTACCTATGTTTAATATTATATTCCCGCTTCGACCCTAGATTTATTAGACCAATGGAAGGCACTCGTAGTGGACGGGGCTGCGGGCGTGGAATTAGGCAACCTATATCTGAGAGGCGCACTGGAGAAACCTCATATGAACCAAACCCTGAACCTAGGGTTGACCCCAATGTCCAAATAGCTGCTGCCATGCAGCAAATGACTGATTTGCTAGCCCAAGTGGTGCACCAACAAGGTCAAAACCCTAACCCCAACCCTGGAAATCCTGGTAATCACATAGAGGGCGAGGATAGAGCCCTTGAGAGATTTCAGAAGTTCTCCCCACCCAAATTTCTTGGAGGCCCTGATCCTGACGTAGCTGAGAAGTGGCTGGAGAAGATGATCGATATTTTCGCTGCCTTACACTATACCGAGGAGAGACAGGTAACATTTGCTGTCTTTCAACTAGAGGGAGCCGCCCGTTCCTGGTGGAATATCATTCGAATGAAATGGGAAAGAGAACAAACCCCGAGGACGTGGGCGAACTTTATGAGGGAATTTAATGCCAAGTTTTTTCCTCCTCTAATCCAAGAAAAGAAGGAAGATGAATTTATTCGGCTTCGCCAAGGAACTCAGACCGTGGCCGAGTATGAGAGTCAATTCACTCGGTTGTCTAAGTTTGCGCCCGAACTGATTGTAACTGAACAAAGACGGATAAGGCGATTCATCCAGGGATTAAATGTTGAAATTCAAAAGGATCTGGCGGTAGCCCAACTTAATGCCTTTAGTGATGCGGTGGAGAAGGCCCAGCGCGTTGAAACTGCAAGGTTACAAGTTAGAAACTTCCAAACAAGAAAAAGGGGCTTTCCGGGGAGCAGCTCAGAACAAGCGGATAATAGTACAATCCCTAAAGTTCGAAAGGGAAACGGGGAAGTACGGCTACCGGGGGTGACAGGTGGTGTTCCACAGGGGGGATCAGTCTCTGCTACTCGTGGTTCCTGTGGATATTGTGGAGGGCCAAATCATACTGAAACCAATCGCTAGAAGAAAGAAGGAAAATGCTTGCGCTGTGGAAGCGCTGAACATCGGATTGCTAACTGTCCAGCTCGCCTGCGCGAGCGGAGAGGGACTCCGCCACCAACCAAGACTAACTCTCAGCAACCAGCCAAGACCAACCCTGGACAGTCGAAAGGAGAAGGGACCGGAGCGAAAGTACCGGCTCGAGTATATTCCCTGGAGCATCATCAAGTCCCTGACTCGTCTGAGGACGTAGAAGGTACGATCCATTGGGTACCTTAGATTTGATGGATTCCGCTGATAAGAAAATTTCGATGACGAAATTTCTTTAAGGGGGAGAGAGTGTGAGGACCCGTAATTTTCTTAATTTCTAAGTTTTAATTTCTTTTAATTATACGTTTTTCCACCTTTTGTTTATTCGAAAAATTGTGCAAATAAATTTTATGAGTAAATATAACTTTTAAATGATTTGTCTAGTATCGGTTAGTTTTTGAGAAATTAAGAGCGTATATTGGACGTGGGACCCGCTAGTGCGGAAAGTTCGGTAAAATTCGGCCAACTAGATTAAGTTTTGAATACTGGAGTTAATTTACCGGGTGTTAAGAGATAAGTAGAGGTTGCAATTTGGATTGATATGAGAGAGACAAGTTAGGTAGATATTTAATAAAAGGTGACAAGTGTCACCATAAGAGTATGTCTTGCCATTTGACCACTATTCATGCCTTTACCAAATTAATATCAAAATTGACCAAAAACTCACCATTTGTTTCTCTTCTTGGCCGACTTCTTTCAAGCACAAAGGAAAGAAAACTCTTCACAATTTTGGTCTCCAACCTTGCTCAATCTCCAACTTCAACCGGTTAAATTTGTAATTGCTCCATAAAACTCCTCCACTTAGTGATTTTGAGGTGATTGGTGAAGTTATTTGGAAAGTTAAGGTGACCACTAGCTCTCTCTCTCTTGTTTTAAAGGTAAGTTGTGAAGAACCACCCTCCTCCCTTAATTGATGCTTAAATCATGCTTAGTGATTGTATGAGATGCAAATTTATGGGTTATTTCTTGATTTGTGGTTGAAATGATGAAGTTTTATTATTTTTGGGGATTTTTCTGTTTTAATATAAGCATGATTGTGTGGCTATATATGATGATTGGAAATGGTATATAATGACTCTAGGAGGTGGAAAAAGTGATTAATTGCAACCAATTTCTGGTTTGGAAGAAATTTCAGAAAACTAGGGTTCTTTAGGGAGCATTCTGTGTGGCCCCAGTTCGTACTACGTTGATATATTCATTAATTTGGCGGTAACGTTTGGTTTTGGGTGTATTTCGAAAACCCTAAGTAGGAATTACGATTTAAACCCTAAGTTCCGGTTAAGATTGAAAACCCGTTTTTTCTACATTTTCTTTATTAGAAAATTCCCCAGATAATTTTTATGAGTAAATATAGTTTTTAGATGATTTTTCTAGTATTAGTTAGTTTTTGAGAAATTAAGAACATATATCGGACGTGGGACCCACGAGTGCGAAAAGTTCGGAAAAATTCGGCCAATTAGGTTAAATTCCGGATACTGTGTAAAATTTATCGGGTGTTAAGAGATAAGTAGAGAGTGAGATATGATTGATGTGAGAGAGAAAAGAAAGGATAGGAATGCATTAATGGTGGTGACAAGTGTCACCATTTCATTGGAGAAGACTTAAGAATTACTATTTACTTTCTTGACTTTTTTGACCCAAAGATTAAATATCCAAAAATTGCTCAAAAATCACCATTTTCTTCCTTGTGTTGGCCGGCCCTTTCTCTCTCAAAGAAGAAGGAAATTCTTCAACTTTCAAGCTTCCAATTGGACCAAAATCCACCAAATCAAGAGTTTAAGTTAGTTTTACTCCATATAATCTTTCCTTTTGGTGATATTGGTTGGTTTATTGAAGCTTTTTGGAAGAGCTAAGGTGTCCATCATCTTCCTCTCTCTTGTTATTAGGTGAGTGATGCTTCAACCTTTCCCCTACACCTAATGATGGTTATATTATGCTTAGAAGTGGCTTGAGTGTTGGAAAATGTGATTTATTTCTTGATTTGAAGAGTTTTGGTGAAGTTTTCCATTTTATGATGAATTTTCTGGTTTCATATGATTTTGATGTTTTGGACTAGTATGATGGTTGGTAATAAGGGGCTTTGGCTCTAGTAGGTGTGGATTGTTGTTAAATGCAACCAATTTTGGAATTGGAATGAAATGTGAAAAGTTAGGGTTCTTGAACCCCTATTCTGTCCGAAATTTTAGGTCATAGCTAGAGGCCGAATTGGACTTTGATCAAAACATGAAAGTTTTAGGTATTGATGAGTTTAGTGTGCCTGCAAAATTTCAGGGCAATTGGACTAGTGTAGAGTGAGTTATGCCGTTTTTACTGTTGCTGTTTTTGGTGCACAGAATGTCCGAACTGCGATAGTAATTGCCTGTTTTGACTGGAATTGGTTTGGATTTTGAAGTTGGTATCTTCTGAGGAAATGTAGCTGGATGTCTTAGCTAACTTATGCTTTTGGAATTTCGGCATTTGGACCTGTGTAGGCTGAGATTGACATATTACAGTTTTGTGTGTTTTGCAAACCTGTTTTGGTAATTCTGGTTTCGTATTTTGCATATTTGACCTAGTTGTGCTAGGATTTGGACTGAGTGGCCTTCTACATTGTTGTATCCCTGTTTCATAGCTTCGAAACGGTGGGTCTTACACCCCCATCCGATAACCGTAGTGAATTTGGTGCCATTACCGCATATTGAGGTCAAATACGGTTTGTGATTCTGGTACGTTTTTTTGGAAAGTTTATGGCTGGAACTTTGGCTTCACATTTGACTGAGTTACAAGCTGTTTGGGCTTGCGACCAAAACACCAAACTTATAGCCCTATATCAGAGCTTTCTAACGCCCTTGGAATTTCATGAATCGGATTTATAAAACCTGAGATATAGCCGAGCAAACAAGGCCTGCCCGTGAAAATGACCAGAAATCTGTTTTGGTCCTGATGACCAATTTCCGTTCCGAATTTGGGTTGCCGACCTTCATGAAAGTTGTTCCATTCAGAATAAACTATCTAACTGCCAATTTGCAGCTCTTTTGACCATGTGTAGCATAGAAAACAGTTTGCACTCAAAACTGACCATTTGTGCATTTGCCAGATTTCGTAAGTGATTGTTTTTGGTTCATTTGGGACTAAAGCCTCCAGTTTCAGTTCTGGATGTCTTCATAACAGTTGTTGTTCATCCTTTAAGCTTCGATATGGCGTCTCATATGCCTTAATCCGATATTCGTAGCTCAACTTATGAGTAAACTAGAAACGAGTGTCAAATCTGCCGTTTCCGCTAACGGCCGTCTCCGTTTCCGTTCGTCATATTTACGTGCGCGCGTGCCGTTTTTGCCGTTTTGCTTGTTTTAGGCACGATAGTAGCCGTTTGCGATATTATGTGACACAATCTTCTATTTCAGACGGTGGTGAGCTGGGCGGAACTGGTGGGGCCCACTACTAGCTGTTCATTTCGATCCGACTTCGTACTTTTGCTATTTCAGTTTCTGAGTAAGTATTCAGGCCAGTTTGGTGTGTTTTCTTTGCTATGTGTTTGAGATATGTGAAAAGGGCACTTAGGCGAGGGTGTACTTTATCGCACTCGACCTAAACCCTAATTTGATTGTATAATTATACTTGGCATATGTATATGAACCTTTTGGAACCAAAACCCTTGAGCTTGTGGCTCGGGGCGACTTTCGAATAAAGTTTGTAAAGTTTGCAAAGTTTGTGATTTTGAATAATTTTGTGAAGTTTGTGAGTTTGGGGCGAACTCTTGACCTGGTTGGACTATTCGAGCCGGTAAGGGCTTGGTCGAAGGCAGTCCAACTTAGTCTGAGGTCACCAAGTTTGTAGGTTCATGTTATGAACCAATTTTGTGAATCCGGTTCACCGAGAAGGTGACCAAGTTTGTGACCCGAGCTTGTGACTCAAGCTCAAGTTTGTGATTTCGTTCGCCCGGGCAAGTTTGTGAGGTGACTGGCCAGTGAGGGTGATAAGGTGTCGGTGGGTGTACAAGTGAAGTTCTACGGACTATTATTTGCAGTCGACGGAGTGTCGGCAGGAGATCACGCATGGCATATGAGTTGGCTTTGGAGCCACCTGTATCCTTATTATGTGATGTTACTTTTCTGCTTTTGCTTTACTCTTATTGTGTAACTGTTATGTGAAATTTATGCTTTCGCCCCTGTTTACTTACTAAGCATATAGCTTACCCCATTCCTTTTGTTTTCCTTAGCAGGGGCCGACGCGGGGACTTTTGGCTCGTATACTAGTATAGTTAGATTGGCTTGTAATAGTTGAACAGTTAGGATGTTTGTTTTTGTTATGGTGGTTTGACTCGATACTTTTGGAGAATGTAATTATAACTCTTTTGGGATTGTATATATTGTATTTAGTGCTCTTTCGAACTTTAGGTTTTGAGTCCTGGCGCGAGCTAGGCAGGCGGCCCGCCGATACCCTTGGGTTCGCCCTTGGGAGAAGTGGGGTCGTCACAGTTGGTATCAGAGCTTAGGCTTCAGATCTCTGTAGTGTATCCTAGGCTTGAAGTTTAGGATGCCGGACTGTGGGATACTTGGCTATTAAGGTAAATATTGAATGCTAAGATTTTGATATTGACTTTTGTAATTTTCCATAAGGCAAAGTGGGGATTGAGTTGATTGCACTTGGAGATGGCCAGTCCCAGTGTGAGCACCCTAGGGCCGCCGGGGCGGTGCTGGTGGATTAGGTAGGTTCCGTAGGGGAGGCGTGTAGGACCGTTGATGGAATTTCCTTTTGACTATCTGATATGTTTAATTTGTTATATCTGCCATGTTTATTTTGTTATAACCAGTATGCCTGGCTTCTTTTGTTACCCAGTGATTGACTACATTTTTGGAGCCGTAGTGCTCACGTAAATAATGGATTTTGCACCAACCGGATGTCGGATAACTTGTATATGTTTAGTGTGACTTTGTAAAAATATGTATATTTGAGTATAATCTTTTGAGCTTATTTGTTTGAACCCGGCTTTTGAACTTATTCGTACTTGTGTGGTTGTAGACCGGCTACTACTCGAGTGGTTGAACTTTTGAGGCATTGCCTGTTGTGTACTTGACTGCTTTTGAGGATTATTTGATCTGATTAGTGCAAGTTGGAATTTCGAGGACGAAATTCTTTTAAGGAGGGGAGATTGTGAGGCCCCAGTTCGTACTACGTTGATATATTCATTAATTTGGCGGTAACGTTTGGTTTTGGGTGTATTTCGAAAACCCTAAGTAGGAATTACGATTTAAACCCTAAGTTCCGGTTAAGATTGAAAACCCGTTTTTTCTACATTTTCTTTATTAGAAAATTCCCCAGATAATTTTTATGAGTAAATATAGTTTTTAGATGATTTTTCTAGTATTAGTTAGTTTTTGAGAAATTAAGAACGTATATCGGACGTGGGACCCACGAGTGCGAAAAGTTCGGAAAAATTCGGCCAATTAGGTTAAATTCCGGATACTGTGTAAAATTTATCGGGTGTTAAGAGATAAGTAGAGAGTGAGATATGATTGATGTGAGAGAGAAAAGAAAGGATAGGAATGCATTAATGGTGGTGACAAGTGTCACCATTTCATTGGAGAAGACTTAAGAATTACTATTTACTTTCTTGACTTTTTTGACCCAAAGATTAAATATCCAAAAATTGCTCAAAAATCACCATTTTCTTCCTTGTGTTGGCCGGCCCTTTCTCTCTCAAAGAAGAAGGAAATTCTTCAACTTTCAAGCTTCCAATTGGACCAAAATCCACCAAATCAAGAGTTTAAGTTAGTTTTACTCCATATAATCTTTCCTTTTGGTGATATTGGTTGGTTTATTGAAGCTTTTTGGAAGAGCTAAGGTGTCCATCATCTTCCTCTCTCTTGTTATTAGGTGAGTGATGCTTCAACCTTTCCCCTACACCTAATGATGGTTATATTATGCTTAGAAGTGGCTTGAGTGTTGGAAAATGTGATTTATTTCTTGATTTGAAGAGTTTTGGTGAAGTTTTCCATTTTATGATGAATTTTCTGGTTTCATATGATTTTGATGTTTTGGACTAGTATGATGGTTTGTAATAAGGGGCTTTGGCTCTAGTAGGTGTGGATTGTTGTTAAATGCAACCAATTTTGGAATTGGAATGAAATGTGAAAAGTTAGGGTTCTTGAACCCCTATTCTGTCCGAAATTTTAGGTCATAGCTAGAGGCCGAATTGGACTTTGCTCAAAACATGAAAGTTTTAGGTATTGATGAGTGTAGTGTGCCTGCAAAATTTCAGGGTAATTGGACTAGTGTAGAGTGAGTTATGCCGTTTTTACTGTTGCTGTTTTTGGTGCACAGAATGTCCGAACTGCGATAGTAATTGCCTGTTGTGACTGGAATTGGTTTGGATTTTGAAGTTGGTATCTTCTGAGGAAATGTAGCTGGATGTCTTAGCTAACTTATGCTTTTGGAATTTCGGCATTTGGACCTGTGTAGGCTGAGATTGACGTATTACAGTTTTGTGTGTTTTGCAAACCTGTTTTGGTAATTCTGGTTTCGTATTTTGCATATTTGACCTAGTTGTGCTAGGATTTGGACTGAGTGGCCTTCTACATTGTTGTAGCCCTGTTTCATAGCTTCGAAACGGTGGGTCTTACACCCCCATCCGATAACCGTAGTGAATTTGGTGCCATTACCGCATATTGAGGTCAAATACGGTTTGTGATTCTGGTACGTTTTTGGAAAGTTTATGGCTGGAACTTTGGCTTCACATTTGACTGAGTTACAAGCTGTTTGGGCTTCCGACCAAAACACCAAACTTATAGCCCTATATCAGAGTTTTCTAACGCCCTTGGAATTTCATGAATCGGATTTATAAAACCTGAGATATAGCCGAGCAAACAAGGCCTGCCCGTGAAAATGACCAGAAATCTGTTTTGGTCCTGATGACCAAATTCCGTTCCGAATTTGGATTGCCGACCTTCATGAAAGTTGTTCCATTTGGAATGAACTATCTAACTGCCAATTTTCAGCTCTTTTGACCATGTGTAGCATAGAAAACAGTTTGCACTCAAAACTGACCATTTGTGCATTGGCCAGATTTCGTAAGTGATTGTGTTTGGTTCATCTGGGACTAAAGCCTCCAGTTTCAGTTCTGGATGTCTTCATAACAGTTGTTGTTCATCCTTTAAGCTTCGATATGGCGTCTCATACGCCTTAATCCGATATTCGTAGCTCAACTTATGAGTAAACTAGAAACGAGTGTCAAATCTGCCGTTTCCGCTAACGGCCGTCTCCGTTTCCGTTCGTCATATTTACGTGCGCGCTTGCCGTTTTGCTTGTTTTAGGCACGATAGTAGTCGTTTGCGATATTATGTGACACAATCTTCTATTTCAGACGGTGGTGAGCTGGGCGGAACTGGTGGGGCCCACTACTAGCTGTTCATTTCGATCCGACTTTGTACTTTTGCTATTTCAGTTTCTGGGTAAGTATTCAGGCCAGTTTGGTGTGTTTTCTTTGCTATGTGTTTGAGATATGTGAAAAGGGCACTTAGGCGAGGGTGTACTTTATCGCACTCGACCTAAACCCTAATTTGAATGTATAATTATACTTGGCATATGCATATGAACCTTTTGGAACCAAAACCCTTGAGCTTGTGGCTCGGGGCGACTTTCGAATAAAGTTTGTAAAGTTTGCAAAGTTTGTGATTTTGAATAATTTTGTGAAGTTTGAGAGTTTGGGGCGAACTCTTGACCTGGTTGGACTATTCGAGCCGGTAAGGGCTTGGTCGAAGGCAGTCCAACTTAGTCTGAGGTCACCAAGTTTGTAGGTTCATGTTATGAACCAATTTTGTGAATCCGGTTCACCGAGAAGGTGACCAAGTTTGTGACCCGAGCTTGTGACTCAAGCTCAAGTTTGTGATTTCGTTCGCCCGGGCAAGTTTGTGAGGTGACTGGCCAGTGAGGGTGATAAGGTGTCGGTGGGTGTACAAGTGAAGTTCTACGGACTATTATTTGCAGTCGACGGAGTGTCGGCAGGAGATCACGCATGGCATATGAGTTGGCTTCGGAGCCACCTGTATCCTTATTATGTGATGTTACTTTTCTGCTTTTGCTTTACTCTTATTGTGTAACTGTTATGTGAAATTTATGCTTTCGCCCCTGTTTACTTACTAAGCATATAGCTTACCCCATTCCTTTTGTTTTCCTTAGCAGGGGCCGACGCGGGGACTTTTGGCTCGTATACTAGTATAGTTAGATTGGCTTGTAATAGTTGAATAGTTAGGATGTTTGTTTTTGTTATGGTGGTTTGACTCGATACTTTTGGAGAATGTAATTATAACTGTTTTGGGATTGTATATATTGTATTTAGTGCTCTTTCGAACTTTAGGTTTTGAGTCCTGGCGCGAGCTAGGCAGGCGGCCCGCCGATACCCTTGGGTTCGCCCTTGGGAGAAGTGGGGTCGTCACAGTTGGTATCAGAGCTTAGGCTTTCGATCTCTGTAGTGTATCCTAGGCTTGAAGTTTAGGATGCCGGACTGTGGGATACTTGGCTATTAAGGTAAATATTGAATGCTAAGATTTTGATATTGACTTTTGTAATTTTCCATAAGGCAAAGTGGGGATTGAGTTGATTGCACTTGGAGATGGCCAGTCCCAGTGTGAATCGATTTGGTTCTTACTTAATATTGAAGTGAGCTATTTGGACCTATTCTTTAGGTTTGCACCCTAGGGCCGCCGGGGCGGTGCTGGTGGATTAGGTAGGTTCCGTAGGGGAGGCGTGTAGGACCGTTGATGGAATTTCCTTTTGACTATCTGATATGTTTAATTTGTTATATCTGCCATGTTTATTTTGTTATAACCAGTATGCCTGGCTTCTTTTGTTACCCAGTGATTGACTACATTTTTGGAGCCGTAGTGCTCACGTAAATAATGGATTTTGCACCGACCGGATGTCGGATAACTTGTATATTTTTAGTGTGACTTTGTAAAAATATGTATATTTGAGTATAATCTTTTGAGCTTATTTGTTTGAATCCGGCTTTTGAACTTATTCGTACTTGTGTGGTTGTAGACCGGCTACTACTCGAGTGGTTGAACTTTTGAGGCATTGCCTGTTGCGTACTTGACTGCTTTTGAGGATTATTTGATCTGATTAGTGCAAGTTGAATTTCGAGGACGAAATTCTTTTAAGGAGGGGAGATTGTGAGGCCCCAGTTCGTACTACGTTGATATATTCATTAATTTGGCGGTAACGTTTGGTTTTGGGAGTATTTCGAAAACCCTAAGTAGGAATTACGATTTAAACCCTAAGTTCCGGTTAAGATTGAAAACCCGTTTTTTTTCTACATTTTCTTTATTAGAAAATTCCCCAGATAATTTTTATGAGTAAATATAGTTTTTAGATGATTTTTCTAGTATTAGTTAGTTTTTGAGAAATTAAGAACGTATATCGGACGTGGGACCCACTAGTGCGAAAAGTTCGGAAAAATTCGGCCAATTAGGTTAAATTCCGGATACTGTGTAAAATTTATTGGGTGTTAAGAGATAAGTAGAGAGTGAGATATGATTGATGTGAGAGAAAAAAGAAAGGATAGGAATGCATTAATGGTGGTGACAAGTGTCACCATTTCATTGGAGAAGACTTAAGAATTACTATTCACTTTCTTGACTTTTTTGACCAAAAGATTAAATATCCAAAAATTGCTCAAAAATCACCATTTTCTTCCTTGTGTTGGCCGGCCCTTTCTCTCTCAAAGAAGAAGGAAATTCTTCAACTTTCAAGCTTCCAATTGGACCAAAATCCACCAAATCAAGAGTTTAAGTTAGTTTTACTCCATACAATCTTTCCTTTTGGTGATATTGGTTGGTTTATTGAAGCTTTTTGGAAGAGCTAAGGTGTCCATCATCTTCCTCTCTCTTGTTATTAGGTGAGTGATGCTTCAACCTTTCCCCTACACCTAATGATGGTTATATTATGCTTAGAAGTGGCTTGAGTGTTGGAAAATGTGATTTATTTCTTGATTTGAAGAGTTTTGGTGAAGTTTTCCATTTTATGATGAATTTTCTGGTTTCATATGATTTTGATGTTTTGGACTAGTATGATGGTTGGTAATAAGGGGCTTTGGCTCTAGTAGGTGTGGATTGTTGTTAAATGCAACCAATTTTGGAATTGGAATGAAATGTGAAAAGTTAGGGTTCTTGAACCCCTATTCTGTCCGAAATTTTAGGTCATAGCTAGAGGCCGAATTGGACTTTACTCAAAACATGAAAGTTGTAGGTATTGATGAGTTTAGTGTGCCTACAAAATTTCAGGGCAATTGGACTAGTGTAGAGTGAGTTATGCCGTTTTTACTGTTGCTGTTTTTGGTGCACAGAATGTCCGAACTGCGATAGTAATTGCCTGTTTTGACTGGAATTGGTTTGGATTTTGAAGTTGGTGTCTTCTGAGGAAATGTAGCTGGATGTCTTAGCTAACTTATGCCTTTGGAATTTCGGCATTTGGACCTGTGTAGGCTGAGATTGACGTATTACAGTTTTGTGTGTTTTGCAAACCTGTTTTGGTAATTCTGGTTTCGTATTTTGCATATTTGACCTAGTTGTGCTAGGATTTGGACTGAGTGGCCTTCTACATTGTTGTAGCCCTGTTTCATAGCTTCGAAACGGTGGGTCTTACACCCCCATCCGATAACCGTAGTGAATTTGGTGCCATTACCGCATATTGAGGTCAAATACGGTTTGTGATTCTGGTACGTTTTTGGAAAGTTTATGGCTGGAACTTTGGCTTCACATTTGACTGAGTTACAAGCTGTTTGGGCTTCCGACCAAAACACCAAACTTATAGCCCTATATCAGAGCTTTCTAACGCCCTTGGAATTTCATGAATCGGATTTATAAAACCTGAGATATAGCCGAGCAAACAAGGCCTGCCCGTGAAAATGACCAGAAATCTGTTTTGGTCCTGATGACCAATTTCCGTTCCGAATTTGGATTGCCGACCTTCATGAAAGTTGTTCCATTTGGAATGAACTATCTAACTGCCAATTTTCAGCTCTTTTGACCATGTGTAGCATAGAAAACAGTTTGCACTCAAAACTGACCATTTGTGCATTGGCCAGATTTCGTAAGTGATTGTGTTTGGTTCATTTGGGACTAAAGCCTCCAGTTTCAGTTCTGGATGTCTTCATAACAGTTGTTGTTCATCCTTTAAGCTTCGATATGGCGTCTCATACGCCTTAATCCGATATTCGTAGCTCAACTTATGAGTAAACTAGAAACGAGTGTCAAATCTGCCGTTTCCGCTAACGGCCGTCTCCGTTTCCGTTCGTCATATTTACGTGCGCGCTTGCCGTTTTGCTTGTTTTAGGCACGATAGTAGTCGTTTGCGATATTATGTGACACAATCTTCTATTTCAGACGGTGGTGAGATGGGCGGAACTGGTGGGGCCCACTACTAGCTGTTCATTTCGATCCGACTTTGTACTTTTGCTATTTCAGTTTCTGGGTAAGTATTCAGGCCAGTTTGGTGTGTTTTCTTTGCTATGTGTTTGAGATATGTGAAAAGGGCACTTAGGCGAGGGTGTACTTTATCGCACTCGACCTAAACCCTAATTTGAATGTATAATTATACTTGGCATATGTATATGAACCTTTTGGAACCAAAACCCTTGAGCTTGTGGCTCGGGGCGACTTTCGAATAAAGTTTGTAAAGTTTGCAAAGTTTGTGATTTTGAATAATTTTGTGAAGTTTGTGAGTTTGGGGCGAACTCTTGACCTGGTTGGACTATTCGAGCCGGTAAGGGCTTGGTCGAAGGCAGTCCAACTTAGTCTGAGGTCACCAAGTTTGTAGGTTCATGTTATGAACCAATTTTGTGAATCCGGTTCACCGAGAAGGTGACCAAGTTTGTGACAAGCTCAAGTTTGTGATTTCGTTCGCCCGGGCAAGTTTGTGAGGTGACTGGCCAGTGAGGGTGATAAGGTGTCGGTGGGTGTACAAGTGAAGTTCTACGGACTATTATTTGCAGTCGATGGAGTGTCGGCAGGAGATCACGCATGGCATATGAGTTGGCTTTGGAGCCACCTGTATCCTTATTATGTGATGTTACTTTTCTGCTTTTGCTTTACTCTTATTGTGTAACTGTTATGTGAAATTTATGCTTTCGCCCCTGTTTACTTACTAAGCATATAGCTTACCCCATTCCTTTTGTTTTCCTTAGCAGGGGCCGACGCGGGGACTTTTGGCTCGTATACTAGTATAGTTAGATTGGCTTGTAATAGTTGAACAGTTAGGATGTTTGTTTTTGTTATGGTGGTTTGACTCGATACTTTTGGAGAATGTAATTATAACTGTTTTGGGATTGTATATATTGTATTAACTGTTTTGGGATTGTATATATTGTATTAGTGCTCTTTCGAACTTTAGGTTTTGAGTCCTGGCGCGAGCTAGGCAGGCGGCCCGCCGATACCCTTGGGTTCGCCCTTGGGAGAAGTGGGGTCGTCACATTTCATGGTAAGAAAGTGGTGGTCAAGTGGTGTGTTCAATCGGTAGTGAACGATACCCGTCGGTTCGAGCCGATTTTTCTTAAATCGCGTATACTAGGGTTTTATCTTATAATTCACTAACTTATTATTATCACTTCTAATCACAAACTTAATATCATCTAAAACACACTCTTAATCACCAAATTTGATACACACTCCGTACCGAATAGTCACACTACGAAAAGGCGTAAAAACCCTAATTTGTGATAACTTGAAAACGAAAGGGAAAACCCTTAATTCTATGTTCATTTGCACTTATTGTGGGGTGATTGGGTAGTAAGGCTATTATAAACTAATAATTTCCAAATAAAATGGGATTTTTAAGGAAAATATCAAGAATTTTACAAGTCCTCACAAGGCTAGTTTTCTGCGTCCGAACGCAGGTAGAGAGTTCAAGAAGTTTTTTAGAAATGTTTAGGACGTCCGGTACCTCCAGAATATGCGTTCGAAGCTATGATGCAAAACTGGGTATTCTCCTTCAATTTGTTCGGACGTCCGGTGCCTCCAATGTTTTGCGTCCGAAGTGTCGCAACGTTTGTCGGACGTCCGGTACTCAGGTGTTGTACGTCCGATCGGGGTCAATGAGCTTAGAAGACTTGGCTTATCATCTTCGGACGTCCGAGAGTGGGTTCTTCATGCGTCCGAAGATACTTAATGGTTGTCGGACGGCCGATGCAGTCTTTATGTGTGTCCGACAGCTATTTCAGCATATGTTAGCCTTTGAACCTGTTCTACTTCAATTCTGAAAAGATCTAATCAGAGAATATTAGTAATATCCATTTATTTTGTAATCATCAAAAGTTACGGATTGAGATAAACAGTATGACTAGAAAAGTTCCTTTTCTTATTGTGAAAATCCCTAACTTGCATTTTTGTGCTCTCAACTCTTTGCGCTTTTTCTAAAGCCTCAGTAAACGTAGAGATTTGGGCCGCAGCCAAGCCCTCCTAGATTTCTACATTAAGCCCTTGTACAAACCGTCTTATCTTTTTTCGCGCATTAATCACTAATTCGGGAGCGTACTTAGAAAACTTAGTGAACTTCCCTTCATACTCGGCTACACTAAGGGTTCCTTGCCTCAACTTTATAAATTCGTCCTCCTGCTTCTCTTGGATTAGAGGCGGAAGAAACTTCTCATTAAATTCCCTCGTAAAGTTTTTCCAATTCCAAGGGGTTTGGTGCTCTCTCCCACTTTCCCTTTATCACGTCCCACCAAGTACGTGCTACTCCCTTAAATTGGAAAGTAGCAATGTTCACTCGCCGATCTTCGGTATAATCTAAGGCGGCGAATATGTTGGCCATTCTCTCCAACCAATTCTCCGCTGCTTCGGGTTCGGGCTCTCCAGTGAATTTAGGCGGGTTAAACTTTAGGAACCTCTCCAAAACCCTATCTTCCCCTCTATACTGGCCCCCGGGCTGGTTAAGTGGCCCTGGACCCTGTCTCTCGGCTAACTGCTCAAGGATATCAGTCATCCTATTAATGGCAGTAGCCACTTGATTACCCTTTAAATTTCCTTGTCCCTGAGTCGGCCCAGTTGCCGATCCCTGATCATCCCCTTGAGGTTGGGCTTGCCTAGACCCTCGTCCACGACCTCGTCCACTCCTTCGTCCATCCATTATTCTAGCGGTGCCTAGTGCAAGAAATAAAAGTGATCACACCAGAAATTTCTTAAAACAAGAGCCAATCTTGAAAACATCAGAGATAACAATAATTAGCATGTATTCACACTTTAAAAGTCATACAATTAGCAAGTCAGGGAGGAATTACAAAAATATAGCACGCAGGTGCCACAAAAGTACTTTTAGTCATTCACGACTAAAGTAAAGTCAAATGCCTCAAAAGTAGGCCACACAATCAAACAAAATACAATGGCCTTGGCACTAGCATCACCCCAGCTATTTCTAACCGCAAAAGTCAAAAGTCTATCACTCTTGGTCTAGTCCACAGTAGGGTTATCAGGTGGAATATCCTCCTCAGGGTCCTCCTCTGGATCCTCCTCTAGATCCTCCTCCTGAGCCGGACTCTGAACAACCTCCATCACCTGGTCTATCAGTATAGTGGCATCGGTCATGATCCCGGAAGCCCGATCACGGACCTCCTCACCTATCCTAGTAAGTTGAGCCCTAGCTCTCTGAAACTCATCACGGGTGGCCTTAGCCCTAGCCACCTCGTCCACTAATGTCCCCTCCAGCTCAGCAATTCTAGCACTCTGAGCATTCACCATAATGGTCAGCTTCTCCACCAAGCAGATCTCGGTTGGCATCCACCAACTGACGTCGCTCATCATCAAGAGCAAATACTAGATTATTCGGTTAAGTGTATGTCATCCTACACGCACATCGAGGATACCTAGTAGAAGGTGAATAATGCACACGAGCTCCTCCACCTCGTGCGCTATAGTAAATGGACCTAAGGGGCTCCACATTGCCATTACCATTAGCAGCAGGTCCTCCATTCCCATTCTCCATCCCTGCAAAACAACCACAATTTTTCGGGTTAGAAACTTAAAGTCACTAACTCGCTCAAATATAACTTAGGGTATATCTAGGTTATCTCATTCCTACTCTTAGAAGTAAAGTTTCTAGTACATTCCCCAAATAGATCTCTAACCTAGCACTCTGATACCAACTGTGACGCCCCCACTTCTCTCTAAGGCGAACCATAGGGTATCGGCGGGAAGCCTGCCCAGCTCTCACCACGATTCAATACAATTCCAGTTCAAACTTAAAGGTACAATATTAACAATGAAATCGGAATAAAGGTACGAAATCATTTCCATACATAAGCATTCAACCTTACATCACAAGTTCAAGGTACATCCCCTTTTCAAAATATACAACTTCCAAATTGTCTAGTCAAATGCATTCAAATCCCTAATCAAAAGTTCAACCAAAAGGTTTCTTCGAGTGTCACTCCATATCGGTTCTTGTTAAGGAAAACAAATCTACGGGGTGAGCGATTGCTCGTGAGGCCAAGAAACACACATGCAAGCACGTAATCCAAGTAGCAATCACATTTAGCAAATAAAACAGTAGTATTCAAGTAATAACAATTCGAGTGAGAAAAGTAAACAGAAACAATTCAAGGATATGGAAGCTCTCAGGAGCTAAGTTCCACTTGCTTTTCTAATGCTCGATCAATTACCTCCCCGCGATGACACTCCATCAACCGGGTCAGTATTTAGTCCGTAGAAACTTCACTTACTCGTTCCCCGTTCACCATTACATACCCCAGTGCCGGGCCCGCTCTTCTTTTATATAAGGCGATACTACTCGAGTATGCCAAGCAAGATCTCTCAATAGATCAAGCTTATGTTTTTCTCATGGCTTACCAAGGTTCTCGACCAAGCCCTTGCCGACTCGAGTTCAAGGTCGAGCAATGAGATTTGGGCGTCCCTCAGTATTACCACTAAGAGTCGAGGAGATTCACTACAATCGACTTATGCAATCATAGCATAAATAATCATTGAAACACTTCACTTAAATATTCACTTCAAGTAATTCGCTTCAAGTAATTCAAATACACTTCACTCAAATGAGAACGAGTGCGATAAAGTACACACTCGACTTGGCATTTTCGAAATACCCAATCACTAATAACAATTAAGCACGTAACACTTTTTCACACACTTGACACTCACCAATTAAAAACAAGGAAGTAGTGCCCAATTGAGGGTTTAGGCATCTACTGTGAGATCCTCTTGAAGGTCCCCTTGGGTGCCTGAACATATAATAATTAACTATCACACACTATCGCTTATAAGTCTCTTGTTAACAAAAGAGATCGTACACTTGTACAATCTAAGAAAATGTCATGGAATAGAGCTTTACTTGCTCAAAATTCAAGGCTAAAAAGTGGTGTTTAATAACTTAAGAAAAATCGATTTCCTTAATAAAGGCAAGTCTAAAATGGTCGTTCAATATCAAAGGGTAGTGAAGAGTTTCTAAAAACTCAATTCCCTTCAAGTTCAAAAATTTCAGTTTTAAGGAGCAATCTTTGAAAAATCATATCTTACACTCTGTAGGTTCAAAATTGGAAAACTTGGCACCGTTGGAAACTAGTTTCAAAATACTAAAAGTTCCTAGAAGACATTTTTCCAAGATTCTAAATGGAAAACACTCAAATTTCAGCTTAAAGTGGCTGATTCGTACTACAAGACAGTTTCAGTCTTGGTTTTTGGCAAACTTTGGAAATTCGGCAAAATTCGTAGAAAGTGAACTAGCCTCTGAAATTCGTAGAACTATTAGAGTTCCAATCAAAGTTTTAAACACAATAAATGAAACTAGATTCGGAGTTTTGAGTGCCAAAATATAGCAGCTCAAAGTTGGCCCAAAAATAAAGACTGTTGGTAAATTTTCTAGATTTTGAAGAACAACTTCGGTATCTTGTTTGTATATCAAAACAGTCTTAGAATGACACCAAAATTGGTACAATTCAACTTCCATAGGAGGACTACTCCTTTACCAAATTTCATTTGAAAATTCGCCCGAGAAAGTAGTTAACAAAGCTACCAAAGTTTAAGGAATTTCCAAGGCAAATCTGTCTTCTTGGTTCCGTTTTCTTTTTCAAACATTTGGCCCAATGAAATCAACTCAAATCTGGTTCATTTGTGAAAAGGTCTAAGAAACATCTAATATACATCTGGTAGGTGATTGACATCAGATTTTTCAAAACAACAAGTCCCAAGTCAAGCTAGGCCATTCGGCTTGCAAATATTAGGGTTTTCCAGATTTGGTACAGTTCGGTAATTAGACCACATCTCACTCAATTCAACATGAAATTGAGCATGGTTGGTGGAGTTGGAAACTACATTCAAAAGGCTACATTTCATCACAAGAAATTATTTTGAAATTTAGTTTGTGAGTAAGAGAAAATGGAGCCAAAATTTTAGCTTCTAACTTCCTCTCGGTTGGACTAACAGAACAGGGCAGCCGACTTTGATCAATCACTACAGATGACTCACTTCGAATTATAAGGTGTATTTTACACTGTTGGAAAACTACGGATGTCTATTTTCAAATGCCACAAACGGCACTTGATTTTGATGTCTAAGCAGAGAGTTATGATCAATCAAAGATGCCCTGTCCAGAACACCTAGACACCATTTTCCAGATTTGAAAAAAAAATTTCGAAATTTCAACTTTTACCCAAACAAATCAAACGATTTTTGGTGGAAACTTTCCACACAAGTTATACAACATATCTACATCAGATTCAAGGTCATTTGAGCATCAAAATTTTGAATCAAAGCTTCGAGAAAAAAGGGCAGATTTTCGGCCTCTTCCTATACAATTTTCCTTTGGTTTTCCTTTCACTTTTCCAACAAATCTGATTTTGTTTATCACATAACTAACACAAACAGCACTTATCATCATCATATCAGTCCTATATCATCAAGGTGGGATTTCATAGAGCCCACTCCAACTATTTAAATCCAAACAATAACAATAACAATGAAGTTACAAACTTCCTAGCAAAGATCAACCCACTAAAACCAAGGTTAGATGGTTGGATGATTACCTCCTACTCCTTTGAATGAAATCAGAAATTCTTGCACCTCCAATGATGAGCAATCCTAGGGGAAGACCCTCCTAGAACCTCCCAACTTTGTAATATCAGAGTTGGACCTTTTCTCCCAATGAAAATTGAACTCGATTGTTCTCATGAACTCAAGACCTCTGACACACGAAGGTAGTAAGAGCCAGCTCTAGGGCAAATCCATTTGGAGTAAGGATTGACAACTTTTGTGAGAACCCGTAAATTTCCTTATTTCTAGGCCTTATTTTAATTATTTGCACGCCTTTTATGCATTTTCTTTATTAGAAAATTTTCTAAATAATTGTTAAGAGTAAATATAGTTTTTAGATAATTTTTCTAGTAGCGGTTAGTTTTTGAGAAGTTAAGAGCGTATACCGGACGTGGGACCCGCTAGTGCGGAAAGTTCGGAAAAATTCGGCCAATTAGGTTAAGTTTGGGATACTGGGATTAATTTACTAGGTGCTAAGAGATAATTAGAGGTTGTTATATGGATGAGAGTAAAGAGACAAAAGGATAACCATGTATCAATTATAGTGACAAGTGTCACTTAGAGAATTGTTCTTACTTTTGACCACTATTCATTACTTTACCAAATAAATCAAAAATTGACCCAAAAATCACTCAAAATTTCCAAGCTTTGGCCGACTCTCTCTCTCAAGAAATAAAGGGAAGAAAACTCTCAATCTTTTTCTTCTAATCTTGCCTAAATCTTGTGTTTCAATCGATTAAACTTGAAAGTTCTCCATAAAAATCCTTCTCTTAGTAGTTGTGAGGTGATTAGTGAAGTGGGTTGGAAGATTAAGGTGCCAAGTTGCTCTTTTCCTTTGGTTACTAAGGTGAGTAGTGAAGGAACCCCTCTCCTCTATCTAATGATGTCTAATTAGTGATTTGTGGTAGCCTAAGAGGTGATTTTGTGGATTATATCATGATTTTGGTTGAATTTGGTGAAGTTTTATAATTATTCATGATTTTTCTGTTTTAATATGATTCATATGTTGTGGCCATGGATGATGATTGGAAATGATCTGGAATGAAACCTTAGTGTGTCAATTGTAGTTATTTGCGGAAAATTTCCGCATTGAACGGAAATTTCGGAAGTTAGGGTTTCGATTACCCCCTTTCTGCCTGGTACTGTTCATCATAGTTAGAGACCGAATTAGCCTTGGGTTAAAACATGAAAGTTGTAGGTAATGATATTTTAGAGATTCCTACAAAATTTCAGGCCAATCGGAGTAGCGTACCTTATGCAAAGATTGAAATACCCCTGCTGCCCTGTTTCTACCCGAACTTGATAATTGCTTCTGTAATTGGTTAATTTGGTTGGGAATACTTCTGATTTGGTTATTGACACCTTATTAAGAAATGTAGCCTGGTGTCCTAGCTTTCGGATGGCTTTGGAATCACTTGATTTGGACTTAGGTAGCCTGAATTACGGTTCGTTAACCAGAATGCGGTTTGTTAACCTGTTTTTACGGTTCTGGTTTAGTATATTGAATTTTTGACCTAGTTGCACTATGAACTGGACTGAGTAGCCTTCTTCAACATTGTAGCCCTATCTCTTAGCTTCGAAACAGTGTGTATTGTACCTCCATCCGATAATCGTAGTGCCAATGGTGCCAAAACCGCAAAATGATGTCAAAAACTGTTTTTATGGTTTAGAGCTTAATTCCATTTCCGGATTTCCCTGGTTTACTCTAGTGCTTATACATTCTTATGGAGCCCTATTTTGGTAGTATGTGGAATTGGTTTATGACTTGTAATCGAGTCTTATTGTGCTTATTTGAATATTTTAGGGCGTGACGGTGAGTAAAGACGCTCTTTGGGCGGAAGTTTACGAAATTCCACTTGCTTGCTTGGTGAGTGTACTACTCACTTGTTTGTTTACAATGTGGCTTTATTATATTGAACTTGATGCCTTGAAGGCTTATTTGCACTGTTGAAACTGATTAAAGTGAGGGTGTACTTGATCGCCCTCACCCCTTTTGTATTATATACGACTGTCTACTGTTTCACTGTGGTACTTGAAATGTACGTGGAAAACTGGATTTGGTGTCTTTTGGACGAGGATCCAACGGCTTTTACTGTTACTACGGAGCTCAACCCCATTGGTAGTCGATTGAATCGAGCCAGCGAGGGCTTGGTCGTGAAAGTTGACCAGCCATGGAGACTGTTATATGGAATCTTGTAGTAGTGAGACTCTTGATTCCGGTATACTCGAGTATTACCAAATTTCTACTGTTTGGAGTTCGGGCCCGGTAGGGGTATGTTGGGTGGAAGGAATGGAAGTAAAGTGGAGCCTACGGTTGGTTACTCTTAAACATTGACGGAGGGTCAATGAGGTCCGATCAAGAATGCAAGCAAGGAAAGGGGCTCTTGAGAGCCGCCCGTATCCTTTTATTAACTCTATTGATGCGTGCTATTGGCTTACTTTTGATGAATTGGAATGAAAAGCTTTATGCTTATATGAACTTTGCTGCTTGAATAGTAGTATCTCACTGGGCGTAAGCTCACTCTATTCCTTTTGTTTTCCTTACAGGAATTTGAATACTTTTGGAAAGGCTATAAATGTTGGTTGCCGAGTTTAGCTTATGTGAATGTAATTTGAATAGCTCATTTTGGGCAAAACCCTAAATGTATTTTGATCCAATTATCTCCCTTTTGTTTTGTAAATTTTCAAACGTATGTGCATAACACTGTTTTAACCCCGTTTATGTGTCCTATTTAGTTTGGGAATATTTTTCCGAGTTATATGACATGGCACCCACTATTCACCGACGGTTTAGTTTGCGTTTGGCTATTTTGCGATTTCGTCTTGTGTGAGCGCGTATTATTTTCCCGAAACGTCTTAGATCGTGTTTTCCTGCACCGTTAGTCCTGACGAGAGCTGGGCAGGCAGTCCGCTAACCTCTTTGGTTTGCCTTAGAGGAAAGTGGGGCTGTCACAACTTACATACCTAAACTAAGAATAGGAATTCGGCCATATAAAGAGCCAGCTCTTTATGACTTCCCGATAAGGCCCAATAAGTAATAAAATCTACTAAAAGGATTAAAACTCAGCGACAACATGTCCTTTGTGCGATTAACAACTACTAAACTAGGCAGCTTTAAAACAACTACCAACTATGCTAACAAGTATGAGATTATTCTTTCACTTCAAACGTACAAGTGAACAAGGTAACTTAATGGTCCATCAAATTTTCAAACTTAGCTTGCTTCTTGCTTGTATGGTGAATGATTAAGGCTCGTAAAGCTTCCTTCACCTTCTTGGATCTTGATCTTGTCATCGAACCACCAATGTTGACCAAAGGATCCTTGACCCAAGGTTGAGGTTGTTGTGCACCCATATCCGCATCATTCCCTCTCTTCTCGAAAGGATTCGTCCTCAAATCTTCAAAGTCTGTATCAAAGTCACAAAGGGGATAGTTCAGACACATTAAAAGATGCGCTTATGCCATACTCACTTAGAAGTTCCAATTTGTAGGCATTGTCATTTATCCTCTCCAGGACACGAAAAGGTCCATCTCCTCTGGGATGTAACTTGGTCCGTCGAGATGCTGGAAACCTTTCCTTCCCCATGTGCACCCAAACCCAATCACCAAGTTCGAATACAACATGCTTTCTACCCTTATTCGCATGTTGTGCATATTGCACATTTTTCTTCTCAATTTGAGTTCAAATACTCTCATGCAAGGTCCGAACAGCCTCTGCCTTTTTGACACCATCTGTGCTTAAACAATCATCAACAGGAATAGGTGATAAATCTAGAGGAGTTAGCGGCTGAAACCCATAAACAATTTCAAAAGGAGAATGATTAGTAGTAGAATGAGTGGTTCGGTTATATGCAAACTCGGCAATAGGCAAACATTCTTCCCACTTCTTCAAATTCTTTTGAACAATGGCTCGAAGTAAAGCACCAAGGGTTCGATTGGTTACCTCAGTTTGACCATCCGTTTGAGGGTTCGATTGATACCAACTGATGAGCAATCCTAGGGA
This sequence comes from Coffea eugenioides, assembly GCF_003713205.1. NCBI lineage: Eukaryota > Viridiplantae > Streptophyta > Magnoliopsida > Gentianales > Rubiaceae > Coffea > Coffea eugenioides. Next base: position 139,414 of record NW_020863756.1, read on the forward strand.
AGACCATCCTAGAACCTCCCAACTTTGTAATATTAGAGTTGGACCTTTTTTTCCAATGAAAATTGAACTCGATTGTTCTCATGAACTCAAGACCTCTGACACACGAAGGTAGTCAGCAACCTTAAGCAAATAATGATGGATGAAGAGACACCACGATTAGGGAACAAACTAATCGATAAAGTCTGATTTGAATCCTAAGCTATGAACTCAAGAATTCAAGAGTAAGTTCGATTAAGAACTGGAAGGAAAATTCCTCACGATTTCTGGTTGTAATATTCTGTCCCCTTTACTCATACAAGAGGTACCTTTTATAGGCTAGAAACTAGGGCAAATCTGTTTGGAGTAAGGATTGACAACTTACCTACCTAAACTAGGAATAGGAATTCGGCCCACATAAAGCGCCAGCTCTTTATGGCTTCCCGATAAGGCCCAATAATTAATAAATTCTACTAAAAGGATTAAAACTAGAGGACAACATGTCCTTTGTGCGATTAACAAACTACTAAACTAGGCAGCTTTAAAACAACTACTAACTAAGCTAACAAGTATGAGATCATTCTTTCACTTCAAACGTACAAGTGAACAAGGTAACTTCATGGTCTATCAAATCTTCAAACTTAGCTTGCTCCTTGCTTGTATGGTGAATGATCAAGGCTTGTAAAGCTTCCTTCACCTTCTTGGATCTTGATCTTGTCATCGGACCACCGATGTTGACCAAAGGATCCTTGACCCAAGGTTGAAGTTGTTGTGCACCCGTATCCACATCATTCCCTCTCTCCTCGAAAGGATTTGTCTTCGAATCTTCAAAGTCTCCTCTTGAAAGCGATGTGTCCACAAATCGATGGTGCGCTTAAAGGACAATAATGTTGGAAATAGATGAGTGACTACGAGCCATGTTGCATGTCATTTGGTCAACTTCGGGAAGCTCTCAAACAAGGACATGCGCCAAGGTAGGAAAGAGCTTGTGTAAGGCGTGTGAAAATCCCAGGTGGCAATCCAAAACCGTTGGTCATGGATTTTCACATTGGCACCTTGATTGTGCAAAGGTGTAAAATCTAGCACTAGTTGACATTGATTTGAATCATCTTGCCTGGATAAAATGAGAGCAACTTATTGCATGGATGAGGCACTAAACAACTCGTGGATGACAGCTTTAGGATCTTGCATGACACACAATTTCTCATCTTCCAACATATAATGTAGCAAACAATTGAATTCCACTTCGTGAGGGTTACTCGAACTAGCACAAGTTGAAGTTGACAAATTGAGCACTTGGCCACCAGCTTTTGGTTGTGTGAATAAGCATGAAAGATCACCACCTTTAGTTGGAATAAGCACGAAATCAGGTTGTAAGTCTTGAATCAAAACTGGAAAATTTTGGAGCTTTACAACCTACAAAAACAAAACAACCTTCAACTTGAAACAAATTTGAAATTGGGTAAAGAAGTAATGGTACATCATCAACTAAATGGTAAGAAGGTATAGAACAAGTTTTAAGTGTGAAAACTCCCTTTGCCACTTCATTATTCCTTCCACCAATTGATTCAACTTGAGAAGGCATTGCTAGCCTTTTACACTTTCCTTCAAAATCTGCATAAGAAATACAAGTGTTAGGGTGGAAATTACACTCAAAAGAAGGTAAAGATGGTGAATGAACCATAGGTAGCAAATGAGAGTCAAAATTTGGAATTCTCCCTTCATGGTGGGTTTGACTTGATTCCCCTTTGGTATGGACAGATTTGAATTGAAATTGTTCCATGAGATGATTCCAAATAGATTCAATTCCTAAAAGACAAACTCCATGGAAGCTAGTGACTTTGGAATGGAGCATGGCATGACTAACTTCACTTGACTTTGCTTAATCTGCACAAACGAAGAAACACTAAATAAAGCAAAGGTAAGTTCATTCGAAAAACAATAAGCCTCACATTTTTGCTCAAAATCAGCTCACTTTCTCTTTTTTCCTCCTTTTTACCACTCATCTCATCAGATTTTCCATCTCTTTATCTAGCTTAACACCCTCGATTGTTTTCTCATTATCAACCTCCTCAACAAATGGTTCAATAGGATGAGATACTCCTTTGTTATGAATAGGGTCAGCTACCTCCTTCTTAGTAAACTCACTTTGATAGCATCCATTTGACTCCATTTGTTTTTGGTGTAGAAGATGTTGATATGTCTCCCAAAATGACTCCTCATGAGGTGGTTCAACTCTAGGTATAGGCCTAGAAAATGTTGAATGAACCTTTTTATCACCTCTTGTATAAATCAGCTTTAAAGAGGTAGATTGCATGGAACCCCTCCTCTTGAGAGATTCGTTCTCTCACTTGGGTTTATGTTTGTGTTCTCTCGCTCCCCATTGGCTTTTCCTTGATCGAAATGAGGTGTTGGAATGATATCCCTCATCATCCGCATCATGATCATCATTCTGAACACTCGAAACCCTTTTGTGTGTATCTCCGGTACCTCGTATCTCAATAGCAGCCAATCTATCGGATAATTGTGTCATCACAAATTCATGTCTCTCCGCTTGTTTTCGAAGAGCTTGGAGCACCAGTTTGAGTGATACGTCGGTCTCAGACGGCTCGGGTATGTTCCCCTCTTGAGACATATTGTCAAACCTGCAAAACAAGTGTATCCTAGTCTACCTTGCAAAGCACTCGTGTATCACTCAAGGAAACACACTCTATGAGAACCCGTAATTTTCTTATTTTCTAGGCTTTGTTTTATTTAATTGCACACTAATTCTGTATTTTCTTTATTAGAAAAATTTTCTAGATAATTTTTATGAGTAAAAATAGTTTTTAAATTATTTTTCTGATTTAAGTTAGTTTTTGAGAAATTAAGAGTGTTTACCGGATGTGGGACCCGCAAGTGCGGTAAGTGCGGTAAAATTCGGTCAATTAGGTTAATTTTGGTATACTGGGATTAATTTCCTAGGTGTTAGGAAATAATTGGAGGTTACCTAGATGGATTAGTATAGGAGAGACAAAAGGATAACTCTAAGCCAAAAGGTGACAAGTGTCACTTTCCTATTTAATCTTGGACTTTGACCACTATTCATGACTTTACTAAAATCCCAAAATTGACCAAGAAATCTTCATTTTCTTCACTCCTTTGGCCGGCCCTCTCAAGAAGAAAAAAGAAAGGAAACCTTCAACTCTCTTGCTCTCAATCATGCTCAATCTCCCAATCCAACCGATTAAACTTGAAATTTCTCCATAAAAACCCTTGGTGAAGTAGTAGTGAGGTAGTTGGTGGAGTGGTTTGGAAAGAGGAGGTGCTAAGTTGGGTCTTTTCTTGAGTTTGCAAGGTAAGTGACTAAGGAACCTTTCTTTTGTTCTTGAAAATGTGGAATTAGTGACTTGTGTGAGTTAAGGACGTTTTAGACTGTACATAACCGCGCTAGTAGTCCTGGCGAGAGCTGGACAGGCAGTCCGCTAACCCCTTTAGTACGCCTAAGGGGAAGGTGGGGCTGTCACACACTCACTCTCAATTTTCCTTCTCGAAGTTCTTAAAACAACTCAAACTCTCAAAAATTCCAGAATTAATTACCCTATAAGCAAGTAATAAGACACAAAGCAGAATTTCTCTACACGAAGCTAGAA